>NC_134401.1:30945127-31245127 GCF_050003625.1 Haematobia irritans
CATTGGTGATGGAGCCATGTTTCATCCATTGGTGATGGAGCCATGTTTCATCCATTGTCACATATCGACGGAAAAACTCGGGTGTATTACGAAATAACAGCTGCAAACACCGCTCAGAATCATCAACACGTTGTTGTTTTTGCTCAAATGTGAGCTCGCGCGGCACCCATTTTGCACAGAGCTTCCGCATATCCAAATATTGATGAATGATATGACCAACACGTTCCTTTGATATCTTTAAGGCCTCTGCTATCTCGATCAACTTCATTTTACGGTCATTCAAAATCATTTTGTGGATTTTTTTGATGTTTTCGTCGGTAACCACCTCTATCGGGCGTCCATTGCGTTCACCGTCCTCTGTGCTCATTTCACCACGCTTGAATTTTGCATACCAATCAAATATTGTTGATTTCCTTGGGGCAGAGTCCGGAAACTCATTATCAAGCCAAGTTTTTGCTTCCACCGTATGTTTTCCCTTCAGAAAGCAGTATTTTATCAAAACACGAAATTCCTTTTTTCCATTTTTTCACAATAACAAAAGTTGCTTCACAAAATACTCTCTATCTCACAAACTAATTGACTTACAGGCGTCAAATTTTGACACGAATCATTTGAAGGTTGGTACTATATAAAAATAAAATAATATGCATTTAATACTACCGACGCCATCTATGTGTCAGACTGGGGACTTATCAGCCAACCTGTTATATACCCCGTACGGACTAACTTACAATTGAGAAGTCGGTGTTAAGAAGTTTTAAGATACCTTGCCATAGGCAAGTGTACCGCAACCGAAGTAATTTGATTGTGGTTGACAGTCTTTAGTAGAAGTTTCTATGCAATCCATGGTGGAGGGTACATAAGATTCGGCCTGACCGAACTTACGGCCGTATATACTTTTTTTAGGTATTATATTAACTTAAAACCATTTAGGGATTGCTATCAGACTTTTTCGGCTTTTGGAAAAGTGGACTTCGTTTTTCAATAACTTTGAAATGTACACTGAAAAAAATATTGGCTTGAGCATAGAGATTTCATGTCCTTAAAATATGGATGCAGGGTTTAGCATAAAAGACGCATTTCGTTCCCTGATCAAAAGTTGATAAGTGAAGTGTTTTTTTATTTGAATTAAAAAAAAAATATTTGGAACCGGGTAGACATTCTTTAGAGTAAATTTTCTCTGTTTTCAATTTGGAAAAAATCAGCTGTTAGATTTTGGGAAATTTTCTACTTTTACAGTTTTATGAAATCTTCGAATTTTGCGATTATTGAAAATTCAAATTTGAAAATATCTCCTAAAAAACAATGTCGCTAGTGACAATTTTTGTTGGGAAAATGCCCCTGAGAAAATGTCATTGTTTGGTACCACTACTCCGCGTTTCTAAGCATTGGTGCAGTGTTATATATGTCAATATTTTAGTCCTGCCCGACGCCTCCACCACTTAATGTTTTGTGGTGTGAAATAGAGCAGGAATATTTTGCATCGTCGTCTCTGAGCTATTCACATAGACATGACACAAAAAATGACAGCCTGTACTTGATTATTAAACAGACAGAAAACGTCGACCCCATCCAGACCACCTAAATTCATAGAATAATCGATGTACTAACACTAATACAAAAGCATAAGCTTAGAACGGAGTAAACTAACTTGAAAGATATGGAATAAGCACAACATCGTTGACAGCGGCGGCGGCGGCCACTTTGTACTCAAGTGTCATTTTATGACTAGGAAACTCTCACACTTGGGAATTGACTAGAGAATAGTAAAACCATAAAACTTAAACCTTTAGGTCTGTTCTTTTAATAGGGTTGGAAGGGAGGGAGGGAGTGGGGAAGCTGCCACAAAAAGGTAAAATAAAATCAATGTTTATGCAATTAAATGGTGTTATAAAACAATATATTTGATTGCTTTGCTGAGGTAGATATTGGATTGCTTTAACAGTTACTCCTCCAAAGCAGATTTAGGTGGGTTGGTCATTAGATTCCCAGCAAAAAAAGAGTCGCCAAAAAAGTAGTCTAAATGTTCTTTTTGGAACCGGAAGTGGTGTAAAATTGGCGCAGAAGCGATGAATTTAACATGGGCTTGTCATAGGACGGATGTCCATTATTTCTACAGCCATTGCACTGAATTTACATCACTTATTAAGGAGTGAGGCGAATTCAGAGCTTTGGTTGTGAATTAAGAAATTTTGTGAAAATTTGATAAATAAATAATTTTTAAAAATTTTTTATGATTTTTATTGCATTCTAACGTTTGTCTAGAAAGTTTGATCTCAAACATTTTCAAAATTTCCCAAATTTTCTAGAATGCATTTAGCATTTTTTTCGACAAAATTTTAATAAATTGTATCATTTTATTATTTCTTAATGTGTTTTTAACTTATTTAAAAAAAAAAAAAAACAGTTTGAATTCTCCCTTAAAAATATGAAAAAAGCGGGTTATAAAAATTGATTCAAATGAACTACCTATGCTTTAAAATAAAGAACATCTTTGGGGGGACATTTTTGGAAGCGTTTTGAAAGTTGTGCCTTTAGAAGAACTTCCAAATTTTTTTTGCTGGGTTAGAATTATGTTTTTGGAAGAACATTTTCCTTTGAACTAAATGAAAATAGGTAAAATAATTTGGAATTTGTTCCAAAATTCATCCCATTCCGTTAAAATTTCGTACGTGGTGTAAGTATATGGTCTAAAAAAACCATGGCAAAATTGGTCCATATCGGTCCATAATCATATATACAAACCGATCCCCCGATTTTATCTCCGGAGCCTGTTGAAAGAGCAAATTTCATCCGATTCGGCTGAAATTTTGTACGATGTGTTAGTACATGGTCTCTAACAACCATGCAAAAATCGGTCCATATCGGTGTATAATTATATATAGCCCGCATATACACCGATTCCCGGATTTGACCTCCAAAGCCTTTTGGAGGAGCAAAATTTATCCGATCCGATTAAAATTTGGTACGTGGTGTTAGGTTAGGTTAGGTTAGGTTAGCTTGTAGAGGGTGACATCAATTTTCTTGAATTGATGCCCAATTAGACCAGTATAGGTCCATTGTGATCCCTTGATGTGATTTTTCAATCTTTCTCCTTCCGATGCGGTCCGTTTTGTCCCAGAAACTTCCACCTGCTCGTTCTCTTTGAAAGAAATCTCAGAATAACCAACCAGAGGCCCTGATGAATGCCAGTGTCCGCAGATCAGTGAGAGCCTGAAAGAAAAAGGAGCCCAGTATCTTGTTTCTTCTAAAGGATAAAGCTGGGCACTGACACAGGAAGTGGTACGAGTCCTCCGTAACTTCCGGGTCCAGGCACCATCTACATATATCATCGTCTTTAAGTCCTATTCTTACCATGTGTTTCCCAAGCGTGTTATGTCCTGTTATGATACCAATCAATGGCCGTAATCCTCTCTGTTATCGACAACAAAATTTCACAATTCCTACGTTTCTTTTCATATCATATCAACTTGGTTTGCTCGCAACCATCCGAAGAGACCCAGCGTCTTCGCCGTTGCTCATCATATTTAACCCCTATTTCACTGCAAAATGCCTTTATAGTTAGTGTTAGTATGTGGTCTTTAACAACCGTGCACAAATTCATCCAAATCGGTCCATGATTATATAAAGCGCTCATATAAACCGATCCCACACTGAAAAAAATATTGTCGTGAGGTCAAAGATTTCATGTCTTAAAAATACAAATGCAAATTTTGCTTACCATAGAAGACGCATTTCTCTAATATAAAGTTTTTTTTTTTTCCTTGTCCAAAAGCCGATAAACTTTTCAATGAAGTCGTATTGTCCTTATAATTAAGCGATTTGACTTAAAAATGGGTATCATAACATGAAAGAAAAAATGTTTGGGCTAAGGTCAACTTGGCTTTAATAATTCAGAAAAGTTCTTTAAATTTAATGAAATTGTCTTTAATTTGTTGTCTTTTTGCATCTTGACTACAAAGCAAAAAATCGTTCAAATATATGACATGTTTTTCAAAACTTTATTTTAAAGACGTTTTTTACTTGAAAGTTAGCATAATTTTAACTGGAAGTCGAGTCTTAATTTGGAAAATAAAGTTGTCTTTAACTCGTTTTTTTTTTTTTTTTTTTTTTTTTTTTTTTTTTTTTATGGGAGCCACCGTGGTGCAATGGTTAGCATGCCCGCCTTGCACACACAAGGTCGTGGGGTCGATTCCTGCTACGACCGAACACCAAAAAGTTTTTCAGCGGTGGATTATCCCACCTCAGTAATGCTGGTGACATTTCTGAGGGTTTCAAAGCTTCTCTAAGTGGTTTCACTAGAATGTGGAACGCCGAACTCGGCTATAAAAAGGAGGTCCCTTGTCATTGAGTTTAACATGGAATCGGGCAGCACTCAGTGATAAGAGAGAAGTTCACCACTGTGGTATCACAATGGACTGAATAGTCTAAGTGAGCCTGATACACCGGGCTGCCACATAACCTAACCTAACCTTAACTCGTTTTTAAAGGACTTTCAAAGCATATGAAGAAAAAAAGCTGAAAAAGCGAAAAATTAAAATTTGCTTCCTAGAAGCAAGTACACAAAACTCACATTTCAAAGAGAATTGTGTCTTAAAAGTATACTTACTTATATTCTCCGCTTCTTTGGCTCGGAATCAATACCAAAAATTTTAAAGTAACGACAAAATCTTTGGAACCGGGTATGTTTTTTTTCAGTGCATGATTCGATTTTCGTAGCTTCCTGGAGGTAGACATTTAATCCTATCCCGTTGGTGTGTGGTCTTTAACAACCGTGAAAAAATTAATCCCATATAAGCCGATACCAAAATTTCACTTCAATTTTTATTTCATTTTATTGAGTACCTACATAGAAAAAATTTCACGAAAATTTTTCCAATTAAAGTCTTAATTGAGTTTTACAAAAATATTCAATTAAAAATTTAATTGATTGAACAAATTTTTAATTGAAACAAAAATCAATCACAAAAATTAATATTATCAATTAATTTTTTAATTGGATCAACTAATGTTTTCATTGACTTTCAATTAATTTTTTAATTGACTTTCAGTTAATTTTTTAATTGACTTTAAGTTCATTTTTTAATTGATACTATCATTTCTGTTATTGAAGACATTTCAATTAAACAATTAATTGGATAAATTAATTTTGTGGTTGAATCAGAAAAAAATTATTTTGTGTGTACACAACAAGATTAAAATCGTATAATTACAGAGCAGATCTTATGTAGGATCGAATTTCATCCTATACAATAGAAATTTGGTTCTCTAATTACAGAAAACCCGATCAAGAACTGAATTGGCTTGTGTAAGTATTTAATCTGACCTACATGGACTCCATATGGAATAACTGGCAATGTAGAAGACAATGTTAAGAAGTTAAAAAAAAACCTTGCCATCGGCATGTGTGACCACAATACAAGTAATTCGTCTTTAGTAGAACTTTCTATATAATCCATGTTGGAGGGTATAAGGCTATGGTCACACTAGGCAAATATTTGACCAAAATGAGTGTCAAACAATTGCCAGAACCAAATATATCCAAATATCTAGATATGAGTTTTGGAAAATAATCCTGCCATGATTTTATATATTCAATATGAGCTAAAAATGTTTGCTAGTTTGTGAGTGGCGACGGATTCTTTATTTGATTTCTGTCAAATATTTGCCTAATGTGACCATAGCATAAGAGATTCGGTCTGACCAAATTTTTGTCTTGTTTATACCCTTCACCACTACTGTGGTACAAGGTATAATAAGCTTGTGCATTTGTATGTAACGCCACGAAGGAAAAGTCTGAGACCCACCGTTTAGTATACCGATCGTCTTAGAATTAAATTCTGAGTCGATTAAGCGATGTCCGTCTGTCTGTCTGTCTGTTAAGTTCGATCGTCCTCAAATTTGGCACAGAGTTTTACATTGGCTCAAAGACAATCGCTATTGATTTTGAAAAAAATCGGTTCAGATTTAGATATAGCTGCCATATATATTTATCACCGATCTGGTCATAATTGACATATTTATCAACGTATTTTCTCAAAATTTCAGGAAGCCAAATATTTTGGGGCTATCGTAAGTTGTGCAAAATATCAGCCAAATCGGTTCAGATTTAGATATAGCTCCCATATATATCTTTCGTTCGATTTGAAGTTATATGGCCAAAAAAAAGCTCGAGTTTTGTCCTGATTTGCTTCAAATTTTGGACAAGGAGCACGTTTAATAGTATTGCTATTTGTGCTATATTTGGTTAAAATCAGTTCCGATTTAGATATAGCTCCCATATATATCTTTCGTCCGATTTGAACTTATATGGCCAAAAAAGCCAGGGTTTTGTCCTGATTTGCTTCAAATTGTGCACAAGGAGCATGTTTAATAGTATTTTTAATTGTGCCAAATTTAGTTCAAATCGGTTCAGATTTTGATATAGCTCCCATATATATCTTTCATCCGATTTGAACTTATATGGCTTCAAAAGTGAGAGTTTTGTCCTAAATTGCTTCAAATTTTGCATAAGGAGTACGTTTAAAAGTATCGTTAAGTGTGCCAAATTTGGTTGAAATCGGTTCAGATTTGGATATCGCTCCATTATATACCTTTCGCCAGATTTACACCCATATGACCACGGAGGCCAAAATTATTCTCCCATTAACGTTTTTTTGCTGAGATAGCAGGATTATTATTCTAACTATGCATGTCAAATTTGGTCAAAATCGGTTCATATTTAAATATAGCTCCCATATATATGTACGCCAGAGTAGGGGAAATATGGTAGAATGTTTCATATTTTAGACCCATTTTCAATGGGAGTTTCCTCCAATTGACTCGATAGTTTCCACAGAGAATACATTTAATATGCTATTTATGTTAAGTGTGCCATCTTGATCTAATATGGCCAAAATTCCCACATTTTACACAAAATTCTGTGATGATTTCCCCATATCGTAGTCATATTCTACACTCTGTAATACCAAACTTTCCACAGAATTGTCGAATTTTAAACAAAACTCCGACTCCGAATTGGCCAAATAATATATCACAACCCACAATTGACCACATATCTTGGCGAGATTTAACCAATATCCTTGTAAAATCGCAACTGGTGAGTCGCAAAAATTGTAAATATTACTCAAATTGTCCTATATCTCGAATACATATGTATCGCCCGATAAATCATAATTGCTCTCTTGTACAATTGCATCAAAATTGCTCTAGCTTTATATTTCCCATATTGTTTACTAACATTTTGTTTCATCCCAGGGTGTTAGCCGATTTAATTTTTAAATCTAGCGATTTTGTAGAAGTACAAAAAATTGTCTCCAAATCGTTTCAGATATAAATATTTGTATATGGGAATATAAACCTTGATAATAACTCCCAACAAATTTGAAGGAGTTGAGATGGTAACACAAATTTTGGTCTACATAATGGCGAAGGGTATAATATAGTCGGCCCTGCCGGACTTTAGACTTTACTTACTTGTTTTTCAATATATTTTTGAATTATTTTATAATATTTTTTCTAAAGCATAATTGTAGAAATAATTAAATTCAATCAGGTAAATCCTATAATATGGATTTCTTGGAATAGGATATGTAAGAATTTCATTGTTTTCAGGCATCTGAGGGAGACACGTGCTTAGTTTTCAAATACATAACTCAGATTATCAATTCTTGTCAATAATGCGTAACACAAAAACACCACTTCTCCCCCTTCTAAATATAAATAATATAAGACTTATAGAGCTCCTTTTCACAATAATATGCATTGGCTTTTAATTGTATTAATGTATTACAATACACTATGGTCTTCAACTCATATAGGGAACAATAAAAAAACCTAAGTTAACAACAACTACAACAAAAATCCGTAGTCAAGTCAACCCCTTTGTAATCGAACCCAAATCAAAAATTGTTCAAATTCAAATTGTACTCTCTATAGCTAAAGCACATATGAACATACATACATATATACATACTCAATGAGTTATTCGATTACCATGAAAAACTCTCTTCTAGTTATGGGGTATGGGGGGAGATTACATTATAGCATACAGAGTAGTTGTTTGTGTATTACCACACACATGAACTGGCAATACGCGTCTATAGTGCTAACAATCTCATTTATTGTTTGTTGATATCAATGAGTTATTAACAAATAAATTAAATTTATTCCTAGTGGCCAGTGTGACCCCTATCCCTATCTCCCCACAAAAAAAAATGTGTGCTGCAATGTGTGGTAGAATCAATTGAAACATGCATAACTTATGCGTATGTGACATTGTTTTCAAAACAAAATAATAGAAACAAAACCAACCAACAATATATTGGAATACTGAATTATTTATTTAAATAAAATATATATGTATACACATACATATGTGTATTTAAAATTCAGTTGAGTTTTTGATTCGATTGTTGTGATAATTGGAAATGATTTTTTTTTTCAATATTTTTTACTTTCTATTATTACCCATCTATTGTGTCAGTGCCAGACTTTCTGCCTATATAGCCCATTGGGTATTGTGAGGACAGGTGTCACAATTTGTTATTTGTCCAATTAAATATGTAGTCCTTGATTTTTAAATTTAAATATTTAGTTAGCCTCATAACCAGATAGGAATATTAAATGATTTGCTGTATGATTGTTGTACTTTTGATAATCTTGGGATTTCAATTGATTTATGATGGAAAGAATAGATTGGACATGCAGAATTTATGAAAACAATGTGATATGTAAAGTAATATTTCAAATGTATTACTTTAGAGAGATAAGTGTATATCGTATAAAATATGGACATAACGAATCTAAAATAAATAAATCTAAAATTGAATAGAAAATTACGGCAATTGGGATGAATTTTAAGTAAACGTCTCTATATCGTGGGTTGCCTGCGAGAATTTATCTCGAAAACCGTAGCTTACCATGGCTGAAACTATGGTAAGTATACTACTTACCATAGTCTCAGCCAATCCAAGAAAATGGATACTGAACTATCAACGAGTTGAAAAGGTCTGAATTTAGTTGTTCAGGTATTATAATGTCGTTTACGTTAGCCCGATCCTTGTTGTTCCATAGATTTTGGCTTTACTCTAATGTATATTGAATGAGGTATTGAACAAAGCGGAGAATTGAAGTAAGGATATATTTAAGACACAATTCAGTTAGAAATTTGTGTTTCGCGTACTTGATTCTAGGAAAAAAATTGGATGTATACGTTTTTTCAAGTTTTTTCTTCATATGCTATTTTTGAACGCTGTTTTGCTTTATAGTCAAGACACAAAAAGTCAACAAATTTAAAAACGATTTCATTAATTTTGAAGAAATTTTCAGAATTATTAAAATCAAATTGACCCTGGCGAAACAAAATTTCCTTTCATGTAAATATATCAATTTTGAAGTCGAGTCACTTAATTCTAAGGTCAAAACGACTTAATTGAAAAGATTATCGCCTTTTGAACACGGGAAAAACTTTATATGAGGGAAATGATGAAATTTGCTCCTCCAAGAGGCTCCGGAAATCATATGTGGCGATAGAGAGCAATTTTTGCACTGTTATTAGGAGGCATATTATAGCATCAGTTACCAAATTTCAACCGAGTCGAATGAAATATACTCTTCCAAGAGGCTTCGGAAGTCAAATCGATTTATATGCGGATTATATTTATATAATTATAAATCGATTTGGGCCAATTTTTGCCCGATTATTAGAAATTTTTTACCGACACCACATACCAAATTACAACTCGATCGGATGAAATTTGCTCCTCCAAGATGTCCATGAAATCAAATCCAAGGATATGTCTATATTGGGGCTATAATTAACTGTAGATCAATATAAACCAATTTTTGCAAAGTTCTTAGAAAGCATATACTAACATCACGTTATAGATTATAACCCAATGAATTTGCTCGTCCAAGAGGCTTTGGAAGTCAAATGTAGGAATCGTTATACATTGGGGGTATAACTAAAAGTCGTCTGACATGGTCTATTAATAATTGTTAGATGTTTCAAGGAGATAGCTTGTTTTGTTCCGATGTTTTCGTAATTTCATTAGACACACGGATGGACAGACATCGCAATATCGACTAGAAATGTCACCACCAGAATTTATTACATTATGGGGTCTGAATTCTACCAGAAATGGTAGCGTTTTTACTGATTTTACAAAACATTCCACTCCAATTAGGAGGTACTTCAAATTTTTTATAGAAATAAAAACCAAATTTTTCATAGAAAAAATTTTGCCAAAAACTGTTAAAACAAGTATATACTGCCGTAGGTTCGGCCAGGCCGAATCTTATGTACCCTCCAACATGGATTCCATAGAAACTTCTACTAAATTGTGTATGACACAATTCAATTACTTGGGTTGCGGTAAAAAAATCCATAGAAACTTCTACTAAATTGTGTATGACACAATTCAATTACTTGGGTTGCGGTAAAACTTGCCGATGTAAAGGTATCTTCAAACTTCTTAACACCGTCTTCTAAATTGTAAGTTAGTCCATACGTGGTATATATTAACAAAATCAAAGGCTGAATAAATACGTATATAATTCAGTTTGACAAAATTTTCTATAGAAATAAAATTTTGACAAAATTTTCTATAGAAATAAAATTTTGACGAAATTTTCTATAGAAGTAAAATTTTGAGGAAATTTTCTATAGAAATAAAATTTTGACAAAATTTTGACAAAATTTTTTATAGAAACAGAATTTTTGAGAAAATTTGCTATAGAAATAAAATTTTGACAAAATTTTCTATAGAAACAGAATTTTGACAAAATTTTATATAGAAATAAAATTTTGAAAAAATTTTCTATAGAAATAAAATTTTGACAAAATTTTCTATAGAAATAAAATGTTGACAAAATTTTCTATAGAAACAACATTTTGACAACATTTTCTATAGAAACAGAATTTTGACAAAATTTTTTATAGAAATAAAATTTTGACAAAATTTTCTATAGAAAATAAAAATTTAACAAAATTTGCTATAGAAATAAAATTTTGACAACATTTTCTATAGAATTAAAATGTTGACAAAATTGTCTGTAGAAATAAAATTATGGTAGATTATTTTTGGCTCGAGTGGCAACCATGATTATGAACCGACATGGACCAATTTTTGTGTGATTGCGGGTCTGCTATAATAACTATAGCCCGATATGGACTAATTTTGGCATAGTTGTTAGCGGCCATATACTAACGCAATGTACAAAATTACAACCGGATCGGATAATTTTTTTTTTCCTTCAAGGGACTCCAGAGGTCGAATCTGGGGATCCGTTTATATGGGCGCTATATATAATTATGGACCGATATAGACCAATTTTTGCATGGTTGTTAGAGACCATATACTTACACCGCGTACCAAATTTAGACAATTTTATTATACCCTCCACCCCATCCTATGGTGGAGGGTATAATAAAATTTTGGTAATAATTTCTATAGAAAGAAAATTTTGACAAAATTTTCTATAGAAATAAAATTATGACAACATTTTCTATAGAATTTAAATTTTGTCAAAATATTCTATAGAATTAAAATTTTATCAAAATTTTATATAGAATTAACATTTTGTCAAAATTTTCTGTAGAATTATAATTTTGTCAAAATTTTCTATAGAATTATAATTTTGTCAAAAATTTCTATAGAATAAAATTTTGAAAACATTTTCTATAGAAATAAAATTTTGAAAACATTTTCTATAGAAATAAAGTTTTGACAAAATTTTTTAGGGAAATACATTTTCTACAAAAATTTGATGCGAAGCTAAAAATTAAAATTTTTTATATTTGGTAGATTTTTTGTAATATTTCCTTCAAATTTTGGTAGTTTATGTTTGGCCCGAGTGACAACAGTGGTCTTAGACCAGTATTTCGTTAGTTTAAAAACGGAATGACGTCTGGTATCTTCTGAAATTGCCTTATTTGCGATCTTTACAACTGAATATTTGCTCGCTTAAAATTTCGACTTTTTTTAAACAAATAAAGGAAATAATGCTTCAGTCCATCTTACGCTACTCTAAATCAATTTGGAGGTAATTTCCATTAAAAGATTTCTATAAGAAAATATCCAGAGGAGAGAATTTAAATTGTATTTCATTACCATTGGATACTGCTGATATAAACAATGAGTGGATGGGAAATTGATGCTAATTAAAACATCAACAGTCAAGCACTATCAGAGAAACCGTATCAAAAATGCCATTCATTGGCATAAATTCCACCTCACAGCTTGACGTAGTAATCTAAACAAGAGGCAAAAAACAAATGAAATAAAATAAACCTGCAAAGTAACAACAAACAATCAAGCCAAACCGTCAACTAGTCAGCCAAGGTGCCGAACCAGCCATCCGACCAGACAAATCGGCGGAAACCGATTGGAAATGGCATAGAAATGCTGTCACAGTCACTACCACACACAATTTCTGCTTCTGCTGTTGTGTTATTCAAATACACCAGTAAATTTGTTGATGATGGTCAGGATTGTGGTCATCCCATATTATCGGAATCTGCGTCACACCAACATTGTATTCATAATAATGGTCAGCTTGTGAGAATCATCGTCATTATCAACCATCATCGGCAGGCAGCTTCGGTTGGTATTACCAATTGACCAATATCCCCCATCTATCGATTGGCATGTTGATGCTAATGCCCCTGATTGAGGTGAACAAATTCAAACAGAATTTCATGTGACTTTACGCAAAGTTACCTACCAACCTACCTACCTAGAGAACTATGGACGCATTTACGTTTGGTCATGCGTGTGTGTGTGTATGAAGCACGCAAAGAATTCTTTTGGTTGCAAATACTTCAAATAATTTTCCCAGGTTTGATTTTTTCTGATTTATTTCCAGCTTGTTGCACTTATAGCCGCTTCAATTGCTGGTGGCCAAGTGTTGGATGCCAGCATAGATATGGGTAAAGCTTCAGTTATAGGTTCGTTCATTTGACAAAAGACGTATGTGTGTTTGTGTGTGAAAGTAAAGGTAAATAATTTCCATATGAGAATACTTGTCGCCACCTCACTCATATGCACCCACCTAATATTGCTGGATTCATTTTTATTACCTTTGAATGGGGCATGAGAAAACACTAAACAAACATACAGAGAATGAGAGAGTACAGTGATTTGTGAGAGGAATTTAACATATTGATGAAAAATAGATTAAATACGTATATAATTCAGTTCTTGACCCGGTATATGGTATATAGGGAAGTGTATAAAGAGCCAAATTGAAACGACGCCCATAGTTTTATAAGGGGGCTATATACAATTACCAACCGATATGGACCAATTTTTGTGTGATCAGGGATAAATTTATCTAGGGGCTGTATATAACTATAGACCAATTTTGGCATGGTAGTTTGCGGCCATATTCTAGCACAACGTAACACATTTCAACCGAATCGGATGAATTTTGCTCCTCCAAGAGGCTCCGGAGGTCAAATCTGGGGATTGGTTTATGTGGGAGCTATATATGATTATGGACCACGTACCAAATTTCAACCAGATTGCGTGAATTTTGGTCCTCCAAGATGGTCAAATCTGGGGATCGGTTTATATGGGGGCTCTATATAATTGGATCGAAATGGATGAATTTTTGCATGGTTTTTAAAGACTAAATACTTGACCACATACCAAATTTCAAGCGGATCGGATGAAATTTACTAATCCCAGAGGCTCCGGAGGTCAAATCAGGGGATCGGTTTATATGGAGACTATATATAATTATGGACCGATATGTACCAATTTTTGCATGGTTGTTAGAGACCATATAGTAACACTACGTACCAACTATATATAATTATGGACTATATATAATTATGGACCGATGAGGACCAATTTTTGCAAGATGTTTAAACACCATATACTAGCACCATATACCAACTTCCAGCCGGATAGAATAAAATTTGTTTCTCTTAGAGGCTCCGCAAGCCTACTCTGGGGATCGGTTTATATGGGGGCTATATATAATTATGGACCGATGTAGTCCATTCGTGGTTGTTAAAGACCATATACCAACACCACGTACCAAATTTCAGATACACGCAGAGAATGAATATTATCACCCCAACCATGTTTCAAGAGCATAATGTTACTTTTTCACGGAAAACATGTAACATGTTTGTCAGAACCATGTTATTTTCTCGGAAATCCTATATCTGATTTGGGAAAGCATGTTATGTGTGACGAGAAAAGAATATTATTGCGACCAAAATGTCACATGGTCGCCGTGAAAAAGTAACATGGTGCTCTTGAAACATGTTTGAGGTGATCATATTCCTTCTCTGGGTGTAAATTGGATGAAATATGCTTCTTGTAGAGGCTCCGCAAGCCAAATCTGGCGGTCCGTTTATATGGGGACTATACTAATAATGGACCTTTATGGCCCATTTACAATACCGTCCGACCTATATCAATAACAACTACTTGTGCCAAGTTTCAAGTCGATAGTTTGTTTCGTTTGGAAGTTAGCGTGATTTCAACAGATGGGATAGAGATCGACTCAGAATTTCACCACGACCAAGAATATATATTCTTTATGGGGTCTTAGAGCAATATATCGATTCGTATCGTATGGTGGAGTATATAAAAAACTTGTACACAAAAAATAAATAAAAATTATTTGCCAAAATTTTATTTCTATAGGAAATTTTGCCTATATTTTATTTTTATGCAAAATATTGTAAAAATATTATTTCTACAGAAAATTTTGTCAAAATTTAACTAATGCAAAATTTTGTAAAAATATTAATAACTAATGCAAAATTTTGTAAAAATATTATTATTACTATAGAAAATTTTGTCAAAATTTTATTTCTATAGAAAATTTTGTCAAAATTTTATATCTACAAAAAATTTTGTTAAAATTGTATATCTATCGAAAATTTAGCCGAAATGTTATTTCTATGGAAAATTTTTTAAAAATATTATTTCTATAGAAAATTTTGCTAAAATTTTATTTCCTTAGAACATTTTTGCCAAAATTTTATTTCGATATGTTACAAGCGGAATGACAAAGTTAATATCCCCCATCCTATAGCGCAGGGTATAAAAAACTTGTACATAAAAAATAAGTATTTTGACTTATTATTTGCCAAAATTGTACTTCTATAGGAAATTTTGCCAAAATTTTATTTCTATAGAAAATTTTGTCAACATTTTATTTCTATAGAAAATGTTGTCAACATTTTATTTCTATAGAAAATGTTGTCAAAGTTTTATTTCTATAGAAAATTTTGTTAAAATTGTATATCTATCGAAAATTTAGCCGAAATGTTATTTCTATGGAAAATTTTTTAAAAATATTATTTCTATAGAAAATTTTGTCAAAATTTTATTTCTATAGAAAATTTTGTCAAAATTTTATTTCTATAGAAAATTTTGTCAAAATTTTATTTCTATAGAAAATTTTGTCAAAAGTTTATTTCTATAGAAAATTTTGTCAAAACTTTATTTTATTACATGTTAGCCTGATACCGAAACAGGCAATTGACGTCCAAATGCATTATATCTAATTATACAATTATTTTTCGAGCTTTATGGACAGATATAGATTAAGGAACATGGTTAATAGAGCCATTGAAAAGAAAACGCCAGATACAAATCTATACACGCCTGGACTGTACATGTTTCGGTTCGGGCGAAAGGCTAAAGGCTGTGGAAAGGTTCATTCGCCCGAACCGAAACATGTACAGTCCAGGCGTGTATAGATTTGTATCTGGCGTTTTCTTTTCAATGGCTCTATTAACCATGTTCCTTAATCTATATCTGTCCATAAAGCTCGAAAAATAATTGTATAATTAGATAAAACTTTATTTCTATAGAAAATTTTGTCAAAATTTTATATCTACAGAAAATTTTGTTAAAATTGTATATCTATCGAAAATTTAGCCGAAATGTTATTTCTATGGAAAATTTTTTAAAAATATTATTTCTATAGAAAATTTTGTCAAAATTTTATTTCTATAGAAAATTTTGTCAAAATTTTATTTCTATAGAAAATTTTGTCAAAATTTTATTTCTATAGAAAATTTTGTCAAAAGTTTATTTCTATAGAAAATTTTGTCAAAATTTTATTTCTATAGAAAATTTTGTCAAAATTTTATTTCTATAGAAAATTTTGTCAAAATTTTATTTCTATAGAAAAATTCGTCAACATTTTATTTTTATAGAAAATTTTGTCCAAATTTTATTACTATAGAATTTTTTTTCAACATTTTATTTCTATAGAAAATTTTGTGAACATTTTATTCCCATAGAAAATTTTGTCAAAATTTTATTTCTATAGACAATTTTCTCAAAATGTTATTTCTATATAAAATTTTGCGGAAATTTTATTTGTATAGAAAATTTTGTCACAATTTTATTTCTATAGAAAATTTTGTCAAAATTGTATATCTATCGAAAATTTAGCCAAAATTTTATTTCTATAGAAAATTTTGTCAAAATTTTATTTCTATAGAAAATTTTGTCAAAAGTTTATTTTTATAGAAAATTTTGTCAAAATTTTATATCTTTAGAAAATTTTTGCCTAAGTTTTGTTTCTATAGAAAATTTTGTCAACATTTTTTTTTATAGAAACTTTTGTCAAAATTTTATTTCTATGAAAATGTTGTCCAAATTTTATTCCTATAGAAAATTTTGTCAAAATTTTATTTGGATGTGTTACAAGCGGAATGACAAAGTTAATATACCCCCATGCTATAGCGGAATAATACAAAATAAGTAAAAATTATTTGCCAAAATTTTATTTCTATAGAAAATTTTGTCAAAATTTTATTTCTATAGAAAATTTTGTCAAAATTGTATATCTATCGAAAATTTAGCCAAAATTTTATTTCTATAGAAAATTTTGACAAAATGTTATTTCTATAAAAAATTTTGTCAACATTTTATTTCTATAGAAAACATTGTCGAAATTTTATTTCTATAGAAAATTTTCTCAACATTTTATTTCTGTATACAATTTTGCGGAAATTTTATTTCTATAGAAAATTTATCACAATTTTATTTCTATAGAAAATTTTTGCCTCAATTTTATTTCTATAGAAAATTTTGTCAAAATTGTATATCTATCGAAAATTTAGCCAAAATTTTATTTTTATAGAAAATTTTGTCAAAATTTTATTTCTATAGAAAATTTTGTCAAAATTGTATTCCTATAGAAAATTTTGTCAAAATTTTATTCCTATAGAAAATGTTTTATTTCCAAAGAAAATTTCGTCCAAATATATTGCTGTAGTAAAATTTCTCAAACTTTTATTTCCATAGAAAATTTTATTTCTGTAGAAAATTTTGTCCACAATTTTGTTGCTATAGAAAATTTTGTTCAAAATTTTATTCCTATAGAAAGTTTTATCAACATTTTATTTCTATAGAAAATTTTTTCAAAATTTTATTTCTTTAGAAAATGTTGTCAAAATTTTTTTCCTATAGAGAATGTTGTTAAAATTTTATTTCTATAGAAATTTCGTCCAATATTTATTTCTATAGTAAGTTTTGACAAAATTTTGTTTCTATAGAAAATTTTTCCCAAAATTTTATTTCTATAGAAATTATAATTCCATGTAATAATTTTCCAAAAAAAAACCTCAAGTTTCAAGCACAACTTTGTTGCAAACACAGTGCAATTGAATCACCAAACAGCATTGCAATCACTCACTGCGATTTTGTTGACTTTTCCTATTAACACGGTTTCGAAAAGTTTTACTGCTACACTGATTGTGGCATGATTCAATTGGTGGGGATTTGAGAATGTTTGAATTTCCCAAAAACAATGAAAGGCACAACTTTGAAGTCTACAATGCCATAGCAAACGAACATCTTCAAAAACCCAAGCAATAAACGAAATCTTATCGCATTTAGCCATGTCGATCTAGAGTTTCTTCACATTCAAAACCACTTGTTCATAACGTTGTTAATTGAATTTTGTAACAAAATTATCTTCATTTCGAGAGAGTTTGTATTTGCTATTGGATCCCTAATAAATTTAAGTGCAATGCAGGTGTGTAATGGGAATAACAAATCAAACTATCCAGATAATTGAAACCAAATGTTGATGTTTACATTAACTGAAATATATCTGGATGGCTGGCTGAATCATTGGCGGTTTTTCAACGATTGTTTTTGGTTTTTACAGAGGAGGCATTTGGCTAAGGTGTCAATTAGTCAAAGTTTTCTATGGAAAGTGGAAATAAATCCACTTAATTGCCTAATATTTATGGGTCTGTGTAATACAAACAAATGTTTTTGAAATGTAATAACTAAAATTTGTGGAAATATATAGCGGAATATTAAATCAAATATCATATTTCAAAAGTAAAGGGAAATATAAAGAGGAAGCTCTGTGAATTTCTGGAGCCAATAAATTTTGAATGTACAAAACATTAAAAACTTTATTAGTTTCCATTACGTTCAACCATGAAATGGAGAGGTAACTAGCTTTGTAATTCCATATTCATTCGTATATAAATTGTTTGTATGATTCTATCTCCAGCGTCGGTCCGTTTATCTATGTTTCAAATGAACAGAAATAATCGCTTGCAATTTTGAAGAAATACTTTCAATTAACATCACATGGGATTGCAAGTTGTGAACATTCGCATCTGAAAATCGAAAATTTTATCAAATTATATGTTTGTTCATTCCATTTTTGTATGGGTCAGAGACTGGCCGTTTGTACGAATTTTAAAATCACTCTGACTTTCGAATGCATAGAGATAACCTTGCTATTTTCCAGAAATAGTTCTTATTAACATCAGAAGGGATTACATAGGAGAAAAAAAGGTATTCCAGAAATTGTCCGCTATTTAGAGGCACGATTAGACTATCTTCTCAGTTTCTACATGATCACACGCACAAACCAATAATTCTTTCCTCCGAAATGATGTTTTTTTATGTTACCCGTAGGCATGTTTGTCGCCAACGGAAAAAATAACTTTAACAACAAAAGAAAAATTCATTGATATAATTTTTGTTTGCATGTAGGATGAGGGAATACTAACCTTGTCAGTACCAACATATCGCTCTAAGAGCCCAAAAAATATAGTTTACATTTTATATATATTTTAGACAAACACCATCAGGCTATCGAATGTGAGCTATTTAGAAGCACCCCAGTTTTCTGACTTCCTTTACTAGTTGTTGCAACTCCGAATGTGGTTAGGTCATCGCATCATATAACATGATCAGTGCCATTTCCCTGTTTCAGCACCATGGTATCTGCTGTTGACAACTCCGGACAAAAGAAAAAGCACATGTTTTTGTCGCAAACCAATACAGACCCTTGGATTGGTTGGTAATTTGCGTCGTTTAATCCAGTCACCTTGTTGCGAGTTTTCGCAGTTTCCTGGATTAATTTTTTCCGTTTTTCTGGTTGCCTTTTCGCTTCGATGGAGGTTAATATGGATGACTTCATTCTCCATCAGGACATCTTCTCGGGGTTCGATGCCTTCTTCGCTTCCCTGTTGATAACTCCAGATTCGTGGCTTTCTGGCATAGCCTCTTTATCCCCGTCGGGTATATCCTTGGAGGGTTCCAGGCCTCGTTGATGTACCATTGGTGCCGATTTCCTATTCTGCGGCTTAGCCTCGGTGGCTTTTTATAGATGCAGTTTCGCTCGGAAGCAGGTGAATCTGCATGACTTCTTTCTCCATCGAGATCCGATGCCTTCTTCGCCTGCCTGTGTTTTCCTCGACCCTAATTCCTGACCTTCCAGCATGCCTCTAGTTCCTTTATTTAAAATTTCTTTGAGCGGCTGATTACCTCCCTGATTTCGCCGATTCCTGTCTGTTTGGCATATCCTCGTTGTCCCCTTCGGTTATATCCTTGGACGGTTCATGGCCTCATTGATCTACTATTGGTGCCGATTCCCTGTTTTGCACTTTACCTCGGTGCCTTTCTTGGTAGACTACTAGGGATTTCTGGTTTAGGTCGGGCCGAATACAAGAAAGATTCCAACTCTATTCTTCTTTCTGTGAAATACCGCCCATTTTTTTTTTTTTTTTTTTTTTTGAATCCAATCCCTCGTTTTGTCGAGCCAATAACTTCAGAATTCGTTCTGTCATGAATTTGCTGCCACATTCTTTGGCGTAGACCACAGCCTTCGTATATTATCGCCTTTCCTCGCCAGTTTCAGATTGACGTCTCCACTATGAAGGGGGATAGCAACCTGGGATAGGGGATAGACATTACATAGCTAAGAACTATGTTGCTGGCCAGATCCACGATGTTCGCTTGCTGATCTTTTGATATTGGGCCAGATGCGCTATTTTTATTGATAACTGCATAACACAGTCCCTCCCGGAAGTGACTCTTGGCTCTTTCTAGGCATAGGAAGGTTACAACGCACACCTTTCAATATCCCCCTTCCTCTTCTGCAAAGATGGTTTGGTCATAATTAGCTTTCCTTTCTTTGCGATTGATTGGGTAGATGCGCTCAGGCTAATCTTTCCGCTCTTAATTAGATTCTACATGCTTGAAACTCCCTTTGACCAGTTTTTGGTCTTTCCAATAGATCGGCGTGATTTTTTGTTTCTTTCCGGGTGTTTCAGTCTTCTTTTCTTCCAGAGATCTTTTGCTCTTTCCCATATGATTTAGAGGAGTTTCTAATTTTCCCTTTAGTATCATCTTGCTTTTCGCTCATCATCTGCTTCATTCTTTTGAATTTTCGTCGCAGTGCCCTACATAATCCCTTCCTACTCTTGTTCAGTCTTGTGACGTCATCACCGACCCCATCGGCCATCTTATTGAGTTTACCAAGATGATTATACTTACACCTTCATTTAAATCGGAGTCGGAATCCGATACTCCTTCCTCCTTTTTGTATAATCTTGCTTTTCGTTCATCATCTCCTTCATTCTTTTCAACTCGCTGTGCCCAAGATAATCTCTTCCTTCTCGTGGTTAGTCTTGTCTCGCCATCGCTGATCCCATTGCGTTTGTCAAGATGGTTATACTGAAACCTTCATTTAAATCGGAGTCGGTATCTGATACTCCTTCCTCCTTTCGATACTCCTTCCCCTTTCGATACTCCTTCCTTCTTTTAGTATAATCTTGCTTTTCGTTCATCATCTCCTTCATTCTTTTCAACTTTCGTCGCTGTGCCCAAGATAACCTCTTCCTTCTCGTGGTTAGTCTTGTCTCGCCATCGCTGATCCCATTGAGTTTGTCAAGATGGTTATACTGAAACCTTCATTTAAATCGGAGTCGGAATCCGATACACCTTCCTCCTTTCGGAGGTCGAAAAGGACTTTGCCTCCCCTGAGCTTCTTCATCATTTTCATAGCTCTTGCCAACGGTCACGTAGCTAGTCTTCCTTGCAGCGTTATCTTCGACTAAAGGTGTTTTGTATCTTTCCTGGTGTTTTAGTCTTCTGATTTTCCGAGGATCTTATCCTCTTTCCCATATGACTGAGAGGAGTTTCAAATTTCCCTTTAGGATAATCATGATTTTCGTTCATCATCTGCTTCATTCTTTTAAACTTTCGTCGCAAGATAATATCTTTCCTATCGTGGTCATCGACCATCTTATTGACCCCGCCATTGATATCCGAGTCGGAATCAGATTTTCTATCTCCTTTCGGAGGTCGGAAAGGACCTAACCTTCTCTTAGCCTCTTCATCAGTCTCACGCATCTTGCTAAAGATTACATATATAGTCTTTCTTCGACTTGGGAGCCACAGTGGTGCAATGGTTAGCATGCCCGCCTTGCATACACAAGGTCGTGGGTTCGATTCCTGCTTCGACCGAACACCAAAAAGTTTGTCAGCGGTGGATTATCCCACCTCAGTAATGCTGGTTACATTTCTGACGGTTTCAAAGCTTCTCTAAGTGGTTTCACTGCAATGTGGAACGCCGTTCGGACTCGGCTATAAAAAGGAGATCCCTTGTCATGGAGCTTAACATGGAATCGGGCAGCACTCAGTGATAAGAGAGAAGTTCACCAATGTGGTATCACAATGGACTGAATAGCCTAAGTGAGCCTTATACAGCGGGCTGCCACCTAACCTAACCTAACCTTCTTCGACTACAGATGCCAAGTTGCGCCACCTGGGAATAAAAAAAACATGAAACATGAAATTGCTCCTACATTGTTTTTATTAAAGAAGAGTTCGAGGAGAGAACTAAATAAAACACGTGAAAGTGGCAAAGATATCGATGAAGGTATTAGGGGCCACACCATTGTGGATTCCCATGGTTAGCATGTCCGCCTTTCATACAAAACGTCGAAGGTTCAATCCCAGTTTCGACTGCAGACCAAAAAGTTTTTCAGCGGTGGTTTATTCCCTGATATTTCTGAGTGTATTAGTGGATGCACCGCAATGTGAAACGCCGTTCGAACTCGGTTATAAAAAGAAGGTACCTTGTGATTGAACTAAACCTAGTATCTGGCAGAAGTCATTGATAAGATAGAAGTTCCCCACTGTGGCATCACAATGGAAGTAATAGTCCAAGTGAATCTCAAATAATGAGCTGCCACTATTCCCTAACCTTGTCAATATTTTGAGTTAGTCTTATTAAAATTTCTATTTGCTTTCCAAACAAATTTATTAAGGCGAAAAGAAACTAGCAAAAAGCCAAATAATTAAATATTTTTCTGCGTGTACCTACACTGAAAAAAATATTGTCGTGAGGTCAAAGATTTCATGTCTTTAAATACGAATGCAAATTTTGCTTAGCATAGAAGACGAATTTCTCTTTTTTCCTTGACCAAAGGTCGATAAACTTTTCAATGAAGTCGTATTGTCCTTATAATTAAGTGATTTGATTTAAAAATGGATATAATAACATGAAAGAAAAAATGTTTGGGGTAAGGTCAACTTGACTTTAATAATTTAGAAAAAAAATTTAATGAAATTGTCTTTAAATTTGTTGTCTTTTTGCATCTTGACTACAAAGCAAAAAATCGTTCAAATATAGGACATGTTTTTCAACACTTTATTTTAAAGACGTTTTGTACTTGAAACACAGCATAATTTCTACTAGAAGTCGAGTCTTAATTTGGAAAATAAAGTCGTCGTTAACTTGTTTTTAAAGGACTTTCATAGCATATGAAGAAAAAAAGCTGAAAAAGCGAAAAATTAAAATTTGCTTCCTAGAAGCAAGTACACAAAACCCGATTTTAAAAGAGAATTGTGTCTTAAAAGTATCCTTACTTGTATTCTCCGTTTCTTTGGCTCGGAATCAATACCAAATTTTAAAGTAAAGACAAAATCTTTGGAACCGGATATGCTTTTTTTTCAGTGTACGTAATACTTTTCCCAGTATTTTTAGACGACGATTTGTATGTTAATTGTTCTCTAATAAAGAAAGTTTACATTTTGCATCTGGCAACACAGAGGGGCGAATACATTTTAATTGCAAACCCATATTTGAATAGTCGTTAACATGAAATATATTGCCTTTAGACCTAAATACTAACCAACTAACTAACTAAATAGTAATTATTTAAGTAGACTTCGCCGTGAGCTAGTCAAAAGATATGCAGCTACCTACATTCGCATGTATGTTTTCGGGGAAACCAAGACTTTGTTTACACAGCAATTTTCCCATTTATAACATGCCACACAATCTCTTTCCTCCTTACCAGCTCTTATGTTATGACGGAGCCTGTTTGTCATCGCCTGTGTAAACAGTAGAGCGAACATTAAATGGAAAATACACCAGCACACGTTCACTCAACTGTTCCTGCTTGCCTGCGAAGTCCTGTATGAATGAAAATCCATTTTTGGGTATGAGTGTTTTCTGCGTGAAGATTTTCTTTTTAGTAATCGCACATAGTGTGTACGAGAAGGCACATTCTCTAAAATGCTGTTTTATGTATTTCCGTTGAAGTACAAATACAAATTATAAACAAATTTATATATTAAATAAACAAACATTAGATACGTAACGAAGCAGAGATATAATCCAATGCTGAAACTGAAACAAAAATAACAGAAATTCGAAATGGAAATCGAGAGTAAAATTGAAATACTTAGACACCAATGGTAGAGTAAAATGTAAACTAAGGCGGTATAAGAATGGGTCCCAAGAAAATGTGTTCCAAAACTGAAATGAAATAAGACCCCAAAAGTGGTGTGAATATGAGCCATAATAAAGGGTGATTTGTTAAGAGCTTGATAACTTTTTTTAAAAAAAAAACGCATAAAATTTGCAAAATCTCATCGGTTCTTTATTTGAAACGTTAGATTGGTCCATGACATTTACTTTTTGAAGATAATTTCATTTAAATGTTGACCGCGGCTGCGTCTTAGGTGGTCCATTCTGAAAGTCCAATTTTGGGCAACTTTTTCGAGCATTTCGGCCGGAATAGCCCGAATTTCTTCGGAAATGTTGTCTTCCAAAGCTGGAATAGTTGCTGGCTTATTTCTGTAGACTTTAGACTTGACGTAGCCCCACAAAAAATAGTCTAAAGGCGTCAAATCGCATGATCTTGGTGGCCAACTTACCGGTCCATTTCTTGAGATGAATTGTTCTCCGAAGTTTTCCCTCAAAATGGCCATAGAATCGCGAGCTGTGTGGCATGTAGCGCCATCTTGTTGAAACCACATGTCAACCAAGTTCAGTTCTTCCATTTTTGGCAACAAAAAGTTTGTTAGCATCGAACGATAGCGATCGCCATTCACCGTAACGTTGCGTCCAACAGCATCTTTGAAAAAATACGGTCCAATGATTCCACCAGCGTACAAACCACACCAAACAGTGCATTTTTCGGGATGCATGGGCAGTTCTTGAACGGCTTCTGGTTGCTCTTCACTCCAAATGCGGCAATTTTGCTTATTTACGTAGCCATTCAAACAGAAATGAGCCTCATCGCTGAACAAAATTTGTCGATAAAAAAGCGGATTTTCTGCCACTGATTTTGGTAATAAAATTCAATGATTTGCAAGCGTTGCTCGTTAGTAAGTCTATTCATGATGAAATGTCAAAGCATACTGAGCATCTTTCTCTTTGACACCATGTCTGAAATCCCACGTGATCTGTCAAATACTAATGCATGAAAATCCTAACCTCAAAAGAATCACCCTTTAAAACGTAACTGGAGCATAATTTACGATCCAAAGCAAAATTAGGACTTATTTTCACTTTTTATTTAATCGACAGTGTGAAAATATATAATAATGAACTGATATAGACCAATTTTTGCATGATAAGTAGAAAGCATATACTGACTTCATGTACCAAATTTCAATCGGATCGAATAAATATTGCATTCCCATGGGGCTCAAGAATCCACCAAATAAAAATTTGAAGTTGTTCAACAAACATTTCTTTTAAAGCGAAGACCGGGAACCCCATCAATTTTTTCCACTTCCACTGCAGTCTTTTGGACAAGTCCTTGAAAGCACGAAATTAGGCCGTTTTAAGTGAACATTTAATTTAAGATTTCGCAAGGAAGAATAGCAAATCAATATAAAAACAAGTATATACGGCCGTAAGTTCGGCCAGGCCGAAGCTTATGTACCCTCCACCATGGATTGCGTAGAAACTTCTACTGAAGACTGTCATCCACAATCGATTTACTTGGGTTGCGTAATATATACCACGTAGTCCATACGTGCTATATATTAAACTTAAAATGGCCGACTAAATACGTATATAATTAATTTTGACAAAATTTTCTATAGAAATAAAATTTTTACTAAATTTTCAAAAGATTTAAAATTTTGACAACATTTTCTACAGAAATAAAATTTTGCCAAAATTTTCTATAGAAATAAAATTTGACAAAATTTTCTATAGGAATAAAATTTCGACAAATTTTGCTAGATTATTTTTGCTCGAGTGGCAAGCATGATTATGAACCGATATGGACCAATTTTTGTGTGATTGGGGATCGGCTACATATAACTATAGACCGATATGGACCAATTTTGGCATGGTTATTAGCGGCCATATATTAACACCACGTTGGAAATTTAAACCGGATCGGATGAATTTTGCTCGTCCAAGTGGCTCCGGAGTTCAAATCTGGGAATCGGTTTATATAGGGGCTATATATAATTATGGACTGATATGGACCAATTTTTGAATGGTTCTTAGAGACTATATACTAATATCATGTACCAAATTTCAGTCGGATCGGATAAAATTTGCTTCACTTAGAGGATCCGCAAACCAAATCTGGGAATCGGTTTATATGGGGGCTATATATAATTATGGACCGATATGGACCAATTTTTGCATGGTTGTTAGAGACCATATACTAACACCACGTACCAAATTTCAACCGGATCAGATGTATTTTGCTCCTCTAAGAGGCTCCGGAGTTCAAATCTGGGGATCGGTTTATTTGGGGGCTATATATAATTATGAACCGATATGGACCAATTTTTGCATAGTTGTTAGAGACCATATATTAACATCACATACCAAATTTCAGCCGGATCGGATGAAATTTGCTTCTCTTAGAGCAATCGCAAGCCAAATTTGGGGGTCCGTTTATATGGGGGCTATACGTAAAAGTGGACTTATATGGACCAATTTTTGCAAGGTTGTTAGAGACCATATACTAACACCAACCAAATTTCAGCCTGATCGGATGAAACTTGCTTCTTTTAGAGCAATCGCAAGCCAAATTTGGAGGTCCGTTTATATGGGGGCTATACGTAAAAGTGGACCGATATGGCCCATTTGTAATACCATCGGACCTATATCAATAACAACTACTTGTGCCAAGTTTCAATTCGATAGCTTGTGGCGTTCGGAAGTTAGCGTGATTTCAACAAACGGACGGACGGACGGACATGCTAAGATCGACTCAGAATTTCACCACGACCCAGTATATATATACTTTATGGGGTCTTAGAGCAATATTTCGATGTGGTTCAAACGGAATGACAAATTTAATATACCCCCATCGTATGGTGGAGGGTATAAAAAACAAGTATATACGTACCCCCCACCATGGATTGCATACAAACTTCTAATAAAGACTGTCATCCACAATCGAATTAACTACTTGGGTTGCGGTAACATTTGCCGATGGCAAGGTATCTTAAAACTTCTTAACATCGTCTTCTAAATAGTAAGTCAGTCCATACCGGGTATATATTAAACGAAAAAAGGCCGATTAAATACGTATATAATTCAGTTTGACAAAATTTTCTATAGAAATACAATTTTAACAAAATTTTCTATAGAAATAAAGTTTTGACAAAATTTTCTATAGAAATAAAATTTTGACAAAATTTCCTATAGAAATAAAATTTTGACAAAATTTTCTATACAAATAAAATTTTGGTATATTATATTTGGCGATATGGGTGTATTTTATATTGGGGATCGGAATGGATTGCATAGAAATTTCTACTAAAGACTGTCATCCACAATCGAATTACTTGAGTTGCGGTAACATTTGCCGATGGCAAGGTAGCTTAAGGCTACTTAACCCCGTCTTCTAAATTGTAAGTAAGTCCATACGGGGTATATATTAAACAAAAAAAAGGCCCATTAAATACGTATATAATTAAGTTTGACAACATTTTCTATAGAAATAAAATGATGACAAAATTTTCTATAGAAATAAAATCTTGACAAACTTTTCTATAGAAATAAAATGTTGACAAAATGTTCTATAGAAATAAAATTTTGACAACATTTTCTATAGAAATAAAATGATGACAAAATTTTCTATAGAAATAAAATCTTGACAAACTTTTTTATAGAAATAAAATGTTGACAAAATTTTCTATAGAAATAAAATTTTGACAACATTTTCTATAGAAATAAAATTTTGACAAAATTTTCTATAGAAATAAAATTTTGACAAAATTTTCCATAGAAATAAAATTTTGACAAAATTTCCTATAGGAATAAAATTTTGACAAAATTTCCTATAGAAATAAAATTTTAACAAAATTTTCTATAGAAATAAAATTTTGACCAAATTTTCTATAGGAATAAAATTTTGGAAGATTATTTTTGGGGATGGGCTATAAACAACTATAGACCGATATGGACCAATTTTTGCATGGTTATTAGAGACCATATACTAACACCACGTACCAAATTTCAACCGGATCGGGTAAGTTTTGTTCTTCCGGAGGTCAAATCTGGAGTTCGATTTATATGGGGGCTACATATAATTATGGACCGATATGGACCAATTCCTGCATGGTTGTTAGAGACCATATACTAACACCACGTACAAAATTTCAACCGAATCCGATGAATTTTGCTCATCCATAAGGCTCCGGAGGTCAGATCTGGGGATCGGTTTATATGTGGGCTATATAAAATTATTCACCGATGTTGACCAATTTTTGCATGGTTGTTAGAGACCATATACTAACACCATGTACCAAATTTGAACTGGATCGGATGAATTTTGCTCCTCCAAGAGGCTATGCAAGCCAAATCTGCTTCGTTTCATTTCAGGGTGGGCGATGTTAGTAATGCCCTCTGAAAATCATCCATATATAGCGCCCATCACAGCTTTGGCCTCCCATAAGTACTACCATAAGTACTACTTATGGGTTGCTTTGGCAACCCATAAGTAGAAGGACCCTGGTGGTAGAACATAGTCTCCTTCAGAAGAATTTTAGCCCCCACCCCCACAGAATTTGAAAGAATATTTACGATTTTCCACTCTTTCTTCTTTCTGTATTTTAGTTGGTTGGCTATAGTCCACGTAGCTGAAAATTGTGTAGCTACGGCCGGTGTGTATTGGAAGAGAAAATTTCTTCCGAAGACTGGTAACGAAAATTGGTTCATATTGTCTCATAATTATTTATAGTCTCCTCTATATAAACCGATCAACAACTAAAGAGGCTTATATAGATACAGAATAACCTGCACTTTTGGACTAACTTACTATTTAGAAAACAATTTTAAGAAGTCTAACGATACCAATTCATCGTCAATTGTTACCACAACCCAAGTAATGCGATTGTGGAAGACAGTTTTGAGTAAAATTTTGGCGGATAAGGCTTGACCGAAGTTTTCTCAGTATATGCTTGTTTTATGATAAGCAATTTCAGATTAAGGCTTTTGTTGATACATTGCATTGTAGACAGCATCTGTTTTCTTCAAGTATACGAAAGAATGTCAATTTGCATTATGCCATCTAATATAAATGCAAAACGCTATTAATTGGTCCGTTATTAATTCTTAATCACCATAGCTCTCTGTAGGTTCATATTTCGTAGTTATTAATTAAATATTATCATTTGTCATAATACCACAACATTAATTAATTTTTAATAAATTTATTATTATTATGTATCAACAATAAATGCACAGTGGTGATCTTAAATGCAAATCTTCAAATAAACAGATTGTTTATATCAACGGATATGGCAATAAAATGCTCATTAAATATGAATCCCTTATTGTATACAAATTCATTTACATATCATTAATGCCCCGCAGTGCTAAATGATTTTTATTTTTAGTTTTGCGGTGTTAAAATTTGATTTGCTTTGTGGAATATAACGTCATTGTTTCTACATACATGGGATGTCAATGAGACGCCGATAAGTCTAGCAAAACCATTTCAGCATAAATAATATACAAATTTAAAAGGCAATAAAATTAGCCCTCAAAAAATATGTTAACGACCAATTGTTTATTTATTTAAGAATTTCCGTTATATGGTAGTAAAAACGAAAATTGATTTAAAAATAAATACAAATATAACCCAAATGTAAAAAAAAAATCGAAACTCCAAATGCTATTTCAATCCATTGTTAATTAAAAAAAATATTCTTTTATAGAATAATATCCATTATTATTCTTTGCCATGCATTTAACCAAAAATATAATCAATAAAACTCTATAGCATACAAACCAAAAAAAATCCAATGAACAAATTAATAAACAATTACAATTCTAGGAATTTTTTATTGAGTTGTAAAATGTCTTTTTTTCGTTTATATTTTTGGTTGATAGAGGGAAGGAATGAAAAAAACCAACTTCCATTTCGTAAACGCTGATGGAATATTTAATGAAAATTGCCATTTTAAATGTATTATTTTAACTGTTTTTTTTATTTTTTTTCATTTGGGTTTTCTCTCCCTTGCAGCTATTAACAAATAAATTTGATAACTTAAAATTGTTAATAATAATATATATTTTTTTTTTTTGAAAATATTACACTATGGGAATAATTGCTTTCGAGTGCATCCATAACCACACCCTACAAAAAAAAAATATGTGTGAAATCAATTTGGTTGGGTGTTGTTGATAAACTTTAACTTTTTCATTGAAAATGGAAATTAGGGTGAGAAAAATTACTTATCACTCTATAGAAAACCCAGAAAAAAAACATACAATAAAAAATAACATAAACTATGAAACTATTGCCAAACATACGGAAATTGATAACATTATGAAAATGCTCAGAGCATAAATCACAGTTAATAACCCAGCATACATTTGGATGATCGAAACAATTTATAATGTACAATACACAAATAGTACAAAACATTATTGTACCTGAGTGATAATTACACACAAAAACAAATCCTCTCAAATTAAGAGATACTAAAAATTTTTATCGAAATACAATTTTGACAAAATTTTCTATAGAAATAACATTTTTACAAAATTATCTATAGAAATAACATTTTGACAAAATTTTCTACAGATATAAAATTTTGACAAAATTTTCTATAGAAATAAAATTTTGACAAAATTTTCTATAGAAAATAATAATAAAAGAAATAAAGTTTTGACAAAATTTTCTATAGATATAAAGTTTTGACAAAATTTTCTATAGAAATAAAGTTTTGACAAAATTTCCTATAGAAATAAAATTTTGACAAAATTTCCTATAGAAATAAAATTTTGATAATATTTTCTATAAAAATAAAATTTTGACAAATTTTTCTATAGAAATAAAATTTTGACAAAATTCTCTATAGAAATAAAATTTTGACAAAATTTTCTTTAGAAATAAAATTTTGACAAAATTTCGTATAGAAATAAAAGATCTACAAAATTTTCTATAGAAATAATATTTTGACACAATTTTCTTCAGAAATAATATTTTGACAAAATTTTCTATAAACACAAACTTTTCTATAGAAATAAAATTTTCACAAAATTTTCTCTAGAAATAAAATGTTGACAATATTTCCTATAGAAATAAAATGTTGACCAAAATTTTCTATAGACATAAAATTTTGACAAAATTTTCTATAGAAATAAAATTTTTACTAAATTTTCTATAGAAATAAAATTTTTTATGGAAATAAAATTTTGACAATATTTTCTATAGAAATAAAATTTTGACAAAAATTTTCTATAGACATAAAATTTTGACAAAATTTTCTTTAGAAATAAAATTTTGACAAAATTTTCTTTAGAAATAATATTTAGACAAAATTTTCCATAAAAACAAAATTTTTTATGGAAATAAAATTTTGACAATATTTCCTATAGAAATAAAATTTTGACCAAAATTTTCTATAGACATAAAATTTTCTTTAGAAATAAAATTTTATCAAAATGTTCTTTAGAAATAATATTTTCACAAAATTTGCTATAAAAACAAAATTTTTTATGGAAATAAAATTTTGACAATATTTTCTATAGAAATAAAATTTTATAAAAAATTTTCTATAGACATAACATATTGACAAAATTTTCTATAGAAATAAAATTTTGACAATATTTTCTATAGAAATAAAATTTTGACAAAAAATTTCTATAGACATAAAATTTTGACAAAATTCTCTATAGACATAAAATTTTGACAAACTTTTCTGTAGAAATAAAATTTTGACAAAATTTTCTATAGAAATAAAATGTTGACAAGATTTTCTACAGATATGAAATTTTGTCAAAATTTTCTATCGAAATAAAATTTGGACAAAATTTACTATAGAAATAAAATTTTGACAAAATTTTCTATAGAATTAAAATTTCGACAAAATTTTCTATCGAAATACAATTTGGACAAAATTTTCTACAGAAATAAAATTTTGACAAAATTTTCTATAGAAATAAAATTTTGACAGAATTTTCTATGGATATAATATATTAACAAAATTCCCTATAGAAATAAAAATTTGACGAAATATTCTATAGACATAAAATTTTGACAAAATTTTCTATAGAAATAAAGTTTTGACAAAAGTTTCTATAGAAATAAAGATTTGACAAAATTTTCTATAGAAATAACATTTTGACAAAATTTTCTATAGAAATAAAATTTTGACAAAATTTTCTATACAAATAAAGTTTTGACAAAATTCTCTATAGAAATTAAATTTGGAGAAAATTTTCTAGAAAAAACAAAATTTTGACAAAATTTTACATAGGTGTGAAATTTTGTCAAAATTTTCTATAGAAATAAAATTTTGACAAAAATTGTAAAAAAAAAATTTTTTTAAAGACTTTTCTACAGAAATTAAAATTTTGAGAAAATTTTCTATAATAATAAATTATTATTATTATTAGTTTATTTAAAATCATAATAAATTATGGAGATAAATACAAAAAATAGAGGTACTAACACTAAGGTTTTCGATCTTTATAATACTAAAATTTTGAGAAAATGGTCTATAAAAATAAAATTTTGACAAAATTTTCACGAAAATTTTTATAGAAATAAAATTTTGGCAAAATTATCTACAGAAATAACATTTTGACAAAATTTTTTATAGAAATGAAATTTTGACAAAATTTGCTGTAGAAATAAAATTTTGACAAAATTTCTATTGCAATAAATTTTTGGCAAAATTTTTTTTCTTGAAATAAAATGTTGACAAAATTTTCTATAGAAATAAAATTTGGAGAAAATTTTCTATAAAAACAAATTTTTGACAAAATTTTATACAGACATAAAATTTTGACAAAATTTTTTATAAAATAAAAATTTGGAAGACTTTTCTATAGAAATTAAAATTTTGAGAAAATGTTCTATATAAATAAAATTTTGACAAAATTTTCACGAAAATTTTTATAGATATAAATTTTTGACAAAATATTCTATACAAGTAAAATTTTGATAAAATTTTCTATAAAAATAATATTTTGAAATTTTTTTTATAAAAATAACATTGTGACAAAATTTTCTCTAGAAATAAAATATTGATAACATATTCTATAAAAACAAAATTTTGACAAAATTGTCTATAGATATGAAATTGTGTCAAAATTTTCTATAAATATGAAATTTTGTTAAAATTTTCTATAGAAATAAAATTTTGACAAAATTTTCTACAAAAGTCAAATTTTGACAAAATTTTCTATAGAAATAAATTATTGACAAATGGGGGTTTCTAAAAAAGACAAACATCTGAATTAGTCCCACAGTCGTTTACTGGTAGTGCATAAGAGAGTCAATTAGTTTCCTCTAATGAAGATCCCATGTTATATGTGTAAGTTGTTGTCATCAAAAGTATTAGAGAGTTGGATCTCTTCTATTCACTTTGGATTTGTGTTTCTACTGGGTCGACGTTAATCTCATTTCTTGAAGGAAAATGATTATTTTATTTGGTTTCATCATATATGCATCCAAATATGTTGACTGGGTATTTTATTTATACTAGTAAATCTCAAACCTTCAGAGTCATAAAGTCACTAGGGCGTTTATCGAATCTATAACAAAATCTTCGCATGGTCATAAATGCAAATGTATGCTCGGGTACGTGTGCATGTGTTTGTGTGTGTGTGTGAGACTCTTATATGATAAAATACTCATAATATTCTCATTATGACACCTTTTTATTATTAGTTCGTGCTTAGGGACAAATCTATCTCCGAGCAAAGGTTTTTTTTTGTTGTGTATTTTATCGCAAAGGAACCATAAAGTGATGAGCATACAACAACAGGAATACAAATCTCTTATCAGTCCAATGAGACAAGGCTAGTCGATAATAATGTAACATACATCCAATATAAAATAGGCAAATAAACGAATACGAATAGCAAACCAAACCACCAACTATCATCGTTCTCAAATCGGTTGTCATCATATCTTGAACTCAATAAAAATCTCAGATAAATAACAATAACATCAGACATGACACACCATACAAAAGACCTTCTCAATTTTTGTTTATTTGTAAATAAAAATTGAACAAATTCCAACAGCACGAATCAAAACTCCCAAAACATTTTCACCATTACCACCAAGAACAATAAATCGAAATTAACACAACACAATTTTAAATTTCCTATAAATATTTACAATTGAATGCTCTTTTTCGATATGGTTGGATGAATGGTTGTAGGGTTTTTTTTATTTTGCTTTGGTATAGGGGTTTTCCTTTGTGTTTCCCAATATTTTCTTGTGTCAAATGTCATTTTTGGTGCATTGCTATACCCTACCTCAACGTAGGGAATTGTTTTGGAATTGTTAATTCGGTTGTAGATAATTAATAGGGAATAAAAATTGCTTCACTTGAAAATACTTTCATTACCCTATCCCTTAGGTTGGGTGGTAATTATATGTTTAAAGTTAGGCTAAATTAAAAAAATTAGGTCTAGATTTAAACATCCAAAATAAATGTCAATTGAAAGTGATAGTTTTCTGATATAATTTTTATGTCTAAGTTAACAAGGCCAAATTATAAACACTTCGGAATGCTGCTTAATAAAAACTTGCTTTGAAAGAAAAACATTATTGCGATAATAACAACCTCCAAAATTGATCAAAAATTTAAAAATGTTTTTGAAGCAAATCAAAGAAAAACTTTGGGGTCCTGAGCCATATAAAATACTATCAAAATCAGGTGATCCAGCATGATGGCCCCAGATCCCAGAGTTTTGCCATGATTTACTTCAAATTTTGCACGAGGAGCCTATTGAGCAGTATAGTCAAACATGGTGGAAATTGAGGAAAATTTCCTCAAAAAAATATTTTAATAGATTTTTTTCCAAACTTTTATTTCAATAGAAATATTTGTCAAAGTTTTATTTTTATAGAAAATTGTGTCAAAAATTATATTATTTTCAAAATGTTCCCAAAATTGTATTTCTATTGAAAAATGTTATTTATTTAGAAAATTTTCTCAAAATTTTATTTCTATAGAAAATTTTATAAAATTTTTATTTCTATGGAAAATTTTGTCAAGATTTTATTTCTATAGAAAATTTTGTCAAAATTTCATTTCTATAGAAATTTTATCAAAATTTTATTTCTATTGAAAAGTTTCTCAAAAATTTATTTCTGTAGACATTTTTTTCTAAATTTTATTTCTGTAGATAATTTTGTCAAAATTTTATTTCTGTAGAAAACTTTGTCAATATTTTTTTTTGTATAGAAAATTTTGTCAAAATTTTATTTCTATTGAAAAATGTTATTTCTTTAGAAAATTTTCTCAAAATTTTATTTCTATAGAAAATTTTATAAAATTTTTATTTCTGTGGAAAATTTTGTCAAGATTTTATTTCTATAGAAAATTTTGTCCAAATTTTATTTAGAAAATAGAAAATTTTGTCAAAATGTTATTTCTATAGAAAATTTTGTCAAAATTTTATTTCTATTGAAAATCTTCTCAAAATTTTATTTTTGCAGGCAATTTTTTCAAAAATTTATTTCTATAGAAAATTTTGTGAAAATTTTATTTTTATAGAAAATTTTGTCAAAATTTTATTTTTATAGAAAATTTTGTCAAAATTTTATTTCTATAGAAAATTTTGTCCAAATTTTATTTAGAAAATAGAAAATTTTGTCAAAATTTTATTTCTATAGAAAATTTTGTCAAAATGTTATTTCTATAGAAAATTTTATCAAAATTTTATTTCTATTGAAAATCTTCTCAAAATTTTATTTCTGCAGACAATTTTTTCAAAATTTTATTTCTATAGAAAATTTTGTGAAAATTTTATTTTTATAGAAAATTTTGTCAAAATTTTATTTTTATAGACAATTTTGTCAAAATTTTATTTCTATAGAAAATGTTGTCCAAATTTTATTTAGAAAATAGAAAATTTTGTCAAAATTTTATTTCTATAGAAAATTTTGTCAAAATGTTATTTCTATAGAAAATTTTATCAACATTTTATTTCTATTGAAAATCTTCTCAAAATTTTATTTTTGCAGGCAATTTTTTCAAAAATTTATTTCTATAGAAAATTTTGTGAAAATTTTATTTTTATAGAAAATTTTGTCAAAATTGTATTTCTATAGAAAATGTTGTCAAAATTTTATTTCTATAGAAAATTTTGTCCAAATTTTATTTAAAAAATAGAAAATTTTGTCAAAATTTTATTTCTATAGGAAATTTTGTCAAAATGTTATTTCTATAGAAAATTTTGTCAAAATTTTATTTCTATTGAAAATCTTCTCAAAATTTTATTTTTGCAGGCAATTTTTTCAAAAATTTATTTCTATAGAAAATTTTGTGAAAATTTTATTTTTATAGAAAATTTTGTCAAAATTGTATTTCTATAGAAAATTTTGTCAAAATTTTATTTCTATAGAAAATTTTGTCCAAATTTTATTTAGAAAATAGAAAATTTTGTCAAAATTTTATTTCTATAGGAAATTTTGTCAAAATGTTATTTCTATAGAAAATTTTGTCAAAATTTTATTTCTATTGAAAATCTTCTCAAAATTTCATTTCTGCAGACAATTTTTTCAAAATTTTATTTCTATAGAAAATTTTGTGAAAATTTTATTTTTATAGAAAATTTTGTCAAAATTTTATTTTTATAGGCAATTTTGTCAAAATTTTATTTCTATAGAAAATTTTGTCCAAATTTTATTTAGAAAATAGAAAATTTTGTCAAAATTTTATTTCTATAGAAAATTTTGTCAAAATGTTATTTCTATAGAAAATTTTATTTCTATTGAAAATCTTCTCAAAATTTTATTTTTGCAGGCAATTTTTCAAAAATTTATTTCTATAGAAAATTTTGTGAAAATTTTATTTTTATAGAAAATTTTGTCAAAATTTTATTTTTATAGACAATTTTGTCAAAATTTTATTTCTATAGAAAATTTTGTCAAAATTTTATTTCTATAGAAAATGTTGTCAAAATTTTATTTCTATAGAAAATGTTGTCAAAATGTTATTTCTATAGAAAATTTTGTCCAATTTTTATTTCTGTAGAAAGTGTTGTCTAATTTTTATTTCGGTAGAAAAATTTGGAAATCGGTTCATATTTAGATAGCTACTATACATATTTGTTGCTCGATTTACACTTATATGACCAGCGGAGACCAAATTTTCACTCAGATACCAAAGTATCACTGCGATTGACTTGAAATTTTGCACAGGTAATAGAATTAACGTTTCAATAGGAGTCATAGCCATCGCACTTTGCGTCAACCAATAATGACTTAAACAGGAATTTTCTCTCTTCATTTTTACCGCAGAGTGGCCAACAATATCTCCAGCTCTCATTGCGTTGCACATTTGCGGCAGCGCCATTTTGGAGAGTGAGGTTGGTTCTAAAAAAACCCAAAGTGTCAATTATCACAAGATATCGCTTTGCTGGGAATGGCTCCAAATATCGCAGGGCCACTTTCATGCAGCATGAGATGCCTTTGTCAGCCGTGTGAAGGCTATAATCCCTGCAAAGGTAGCCAATTCGGACCAATTTTGGCATGGTTATTGCAGGCCATATATTAACACAACGTACCAAATTTTAACCATATCGAATGAAATTTCTCATCAGCATTACTGAGAGGGGATAAACGACCACTTAAAAACCTTCGTTCGAAACTGGAATTGAACCCACAACTCTTTGTTTGCACTACGGTGGCTTCGTATATTCATACTGTGGCACTTTCAATTGAATTTTCCGTCTAACTGACCACAGCCTCCTGTGGCAGGGTATCCAATATTCATCTATGCCTCTAAAAAATCCATTTAAACTTCATGTACTTGCTATAGTTGTTGTCTATTGTCAGCTCGTTGAACATAACCCTAACACAAAAAAAAAACTCTACAATCCTCTAGTAGTTTCATCTTAAATGTCAAAATATTTTCAGCTTGTTATGTTATATTCCTTTACAGATACGATAAAAAAACGTCCATAAAACTCTGTCTTCTTTAACAAAAAAAAAATAAACTACAAATCTTAGCATAATTTCGGTGATATAAAAAAATGCCTGCTGTCTTCTATGTGCATTGTTTGGAGATATTTGGAAAAAATAACAGCAGGAGATTTATTTGTTTTTAAAATTTACAAAATTCACAAAAATAGAGAAACACAAACCCTCACTACATACAAAATATTTCGACAGATATGAAGCATAATTTATATGGAAATTTGAAGTGTTATGGTCGGCTGGTAGGTATGCCAAAGGCTGTGTGAAAACCTAGAGGGAGTGCAAAAAGTGTGAAATTCCATGTCATGAGCTAAGGAAAATGGAGTGAAATACTTTTGTGACTTGTTCATCGAAAAATTAGGCATAACTCAGCAATTGCTTATCGAATAGGAAATTTGTTAAGATTTTTTTTTGCACATTCGAAATAAATGTCCTACTGCATACAGAAAAACTACAATGTGTGTAAGACAATTGGACATGAATTATGGGCATTGTTATCGATATACGAGGTTTGTTTCAACAGGAATTGGATAATAAATTGGAAATATCTATTGACATTTTATGACGAGTTTGATTCTAAACCAAAATGTAACAGGTGGCCACAGTTAGGGCCACAGTTCTCACGCCAAAATAATAATTTTAAAAAAATTTTACCAAAAATCTACTCAGTGTAAAATTTTTTTATACCCTCCACCATAGGATGGGGGTATATTAACTTTGTCATTCCGTTTGTAACACATCGAAATATTGCTCTAAGACCCCATAAAGTATATACATTTTGGGTCGTGGTGAAAGTCTGAGTCGATCTGAGCATGTCCGTCCGTCTGTTGAAATCACGCTAACTTCCGAACGAAACAAGCTATCGACTTGAAAATTGGCACAAGTAGTTGTTATCGATGTAGGTCGGATGGTATTGAAAATGGGCCATATCGGTCCACTTTTACGTATAGCCCCCATATAAACGGACCCCCAAATTTGGCTTGCGATTGCTCTAAGAGAAGCAAATTTCATCCGATCCGGCTGAAATTTGGTACATGGCTTTAGTATATGGTCTGTAACAACCATGCAAAAATTGGTCCATATCGGTCAACTTTTACGTATAGCCCCCACATAAACGGACTCCCAAATTTGGCTTGCGATTGCTCTAAAAGAAGCAAATTTCATCCGATCCAGCTGAAATTTGGTACATGGTGTTGGTATATGTTCTCAAATGACCATGCAAAAATTGGTCCATATCGGTCCATAATTATATATAGCCCCCATATAAATCGATCCCCAGATTTGTCCTCCGGAGCCTCTTGGAGGAGCAAAATTCATCCGATCCGGTTGAAATTTGGAACATGGTGTTAGAATGTGGTCTCTAACAAACACGCAAGAATTGGTCCATATCGCTTCATAATTATATATAGCCCCCATATAAACCGTTCCCCAGATTTGATCTCCGGAGCCTCTTGGAGGAGCAAAATTCATCCGATCCGCTTGAAATTTGCAACGTGGTGTTAGTATAAGGCCGCTAAAATCCATGCTAAAATTGGTCCATATCGGCCTATAGTTATATATAGCCGATCACCAATCACAAAAAAGTTGGTCCATATCGGTTCATAATCATGGTTGCCACTCGAGCCAAAAATAATCTACCAAAATTTTACTTTTATAGAAAACATTGTCAAAATTTTATTTCTATAGAAAATTTTGTCAAAATTTTATTTCTATAGAAAATTTTGTCAAAATTTTATTTCTATAGAAAATTTTGTCAAAATTTTATTTCTATAGAAAATTTTGTTAAAATTTTATTCTTATAGAAAATTTTGTCGAAATTTTATTGCTATAGAAAATTTTGTCAAAATTTTATTTCTTTAGAAAATTTTGCCAAATTATATTTTTTATAGAAAATTTTATCAAAATTTTATATCTATAGAAAATTTTGTCAAAATTTTATTGCTATAGAAAATTTTGTCAAAATTTTATTTCTATAGAAAATTTTGCCAAATTATATTTTTTATAGCAAATTTTATCAAAATTTTATATCTATAGAAAATTTTGTCAAAATTTTATTCCTATAGAAAATTTTGTCGAAATTTTATTTCTATAGAAAATTTTGTCAAAATTTTATTTCTATAAAACATTTTGCAAAAATTTTATATCTACCATACAAATTTTTCTCAAAATTTTACTTATATAGAAAATTTTGTTAAAATGTTATATTTAAAAAAAAAATCGTCAAATTTTTATATCTAAACAAATTTTTCTTTCTTAAAAATTTTATCAAAATATAAATTATCTATAGAAAATGTTCTCAAAGTTTTATTTCTATAGAGAATGTAACTTCTACAGAAATTATTGTCAAAATTTTATTTCTATAGAAAATTTCGTCATAATTTTATTTCTGTAGAAAATGTTATCAAAATTTTGTTTCTATAGAAAATTTTATCAAAATTTTATTTCTGTAGAACGTTTTCTCAAACTTTTATTTCTATGGAAAATTTCCTCAAAATATTGTGGCTATAGAAAAATTTGCCAAAATTTTATTTCAATAGAAATTTTTGTTAAAGTTTTATGTTTATATAAAATTTGTCGAAAATTGTTTTTCTATGATTATATAGAAAATTTTGTCAAAATTTTATTTCTATAGAAAATTTTGTCAAAATTTTATTTCTATAGAATTTTTTGTTAAAATTTATTTACTATAGAAAATTTTGTCACAATTTTATTTCTATTGAACATTTTCTTAAAATTTTATTTCTGTAGACAATTTTTTCTAAATTTCATTTCTATAGAAAAGTTTCTAAAAATTGTATTTCCATAGAAAATTTCCTATAGAAAAAGTTGCCAAAATTGTATTTCTTTAGAAATTTTCGTCAAAATTATATTTCTATAGAAAGTTTTGTCAAAATTATATTTCTATAGAAAATTTCGTCCAAATTTTCTATTGTTTTCAAATTGTTCTCAAACTTTTATTTCTATACAAGCTTTATTTCTATAGAAAATTTTCTCAGAATTTTATTTATGTAGAAAATTTTCTCAAAATTTTATTTCTATAAAAATTTTTATCAAAATTATATTTCATTCGTTTTGTTTGTTATTGTTGGCTTCTCTTCAATCGTTATTTTTGCAGCGGTTGCAAGTAGAGGATGCTGATGAGGAATGTGGTAATTCCGAAACAGCTGTACATCCAACCATCTTGCAGTCTATAGGGCTTTGCCCAAATAAATTTGACAAGCCTACTTTTCCTCTTTTGGTTAAGCTACACTTGTAGTTTAGTCAATGCATGGCTTTAAGCTGAGATCAAAAACAAAAATAAAAATTTTATTTCTATAGAAAATTCTATCAAAATTTTATTTCTATAGAACGTTTTCCCAAAAATTTTATTTCTATGGTGAATTTCCACAAAATATTGTTTCTATAGAAAATTTTGTCAAAATTTTATTATTATAGAAAATATTCTTAAAATATTATTTCTATAAAAAATGTTCTCAAATTTTGATTCTGTAGAAAATTTTGTCAAAATTTTATTTCAATAGAAAATTGTGGCAAAACTTTATTTCTATAAAAATTTGGGTGAAATTTTTATTTCTATAGAAAATTTCCGGATCTCAATCTATTGAATTTTTGTTCCATAGGGAGCCAACTCGAATAAATCTAAACTAATTAATTAATTTGCTGTTAATTCTGACATTTGTGCTTTTGTATAAAAAAATTAAAAAAAAAATAATTAATTAATAGTACCGGTTTACTTTGTTGCATTACATATAAGTCACCCTGTAGTTATCACCCATACATATCAATCCCCCGAACTTGACACCTTGAGCTTCATGGAGGAGCAAATATATTGCGATCCAGTCACAATTTGGTAAGTGATGTGAGCATATGTCAGGGAGTCAACGTAGTAGAATTACTAGCATGCCCGCCTTGCATACACAGCGTCGTCGGTTCAAACCCAGTGGAATGAATAGCCTTTGTGAGCCTCAAATACCTAACCTAACCAAGTATATGCCATTATTGAGATCCCGTCCAATTACTTATGTCATATGAATCATACCCAAATGCTTTAATTTCTTCTTCTTTACTTTATATGCAATCATATCTATGTGATTCTATTATGATCAATAAAGAACCCATCTTTAACTTTTAATTATCGCTGAAAAATGTTTTTTCTTTTTCTCCAAATAGAATCGTATGAATTATTATCACTTAATGCGGTATAAACATTTCATTATTATAGTCATTACGTGGTAATTTGAGTACCTCCAATGTCAGCATGATATTTTGTACGCTTCAGCACACTTTTGGTTGGTGCGAGTACCAACTCCAAAAAAATGCAGTATTTAAAATAGGTTTCGTGTCAGCATGTAATTATGGAATAAAAAACGTACCAATCATATTTATTACATTCTCTTTAAAGTGTAACAGTTTTAATTATTTTCCATTTCATGAAGAAAACCTACAAAAAAAGTGGAGTTCCCACAGATCTTGCAGGAAGCAGACACACCAAAGATACAAATGTGGAACATGGTTTACAAACAAAAGCCGACCGACCAGCCAAACAATCACCTAGCAAACGAACTGAACACTTTATGGAAACATCAGTCAACAACTCTTTGCATTTCCCTTTAAACTGTCATGTCAGTGACAATGGAGTTGAAGTTGTCAAATATTAACTATTTCAAACTGGATGGATGATAATGACAACAAACAAATTATGAATAATGATCATAATTATGGGATGGGTGAATATGTACATAAGTGTATTAGGGTGGTGCGAGTTGAGTGATGAAATCGCCATTGTAATAGATAAAAAAAAATAGTCATCCACAATCGCATTACATGGGTTGTCGATGGCAACATATCTTAGAACTTATAAACATAGAAATAAATAAAGAAATACAATTTTGAGAAATTTTGTCATATATATAAAATATTGACGAAATTTTCTATAGATTTTGACACAATTTTCTGTAGAAATAAAATTTTGAAAAATTTTCTATAGAAATAAAATTTTCAAAAATTTTCTTTAGAAATAAAATGTTGACAAAATTTTCTATAGAAATAAAATTTTGACAAAATTTTCTATAGAAATCAAATTTTGACAAAATTATCTATAGAAATAAAATTTTGACAAAATTTTCTATAGAAATAAAATTTTGACAAAATTTTCTATAGAAATAAAATTTTGAGAAAATTTTCTATAGAAATACAATTTTGACATAACTTTCTATAGAAATACAATTTTGACATAACTTTCTATAAAAATAAAATTTTGACAAAATTGTTTAAGACATAAAATTTTGAAAAAAAAAAATTCTATACAAATAAAATTTGGACATTTTCTATAAAAATAAAATTATGAAAAAAAATTTCTATAGAAATACAATTTTGACACAATTTTCTGTAGAAATAAAATTTTGACAAAACTATTAATAAAATTTTGATATACAAGTTTGACAAAATTTTCTATAGATATACAATTTTGACAAAATTTTCTATAGAAATAAAACTGTGACAAAATTTTCTATAGAAATAAAATTTTGAAAAAATTTTCTATAGGAATAAAGTTTTGACGAAATTTTCTATAAAAATAAAATTATGAAAAAATTGCTATTGGAATAAAATTTTGAGAAAATTTTCTATAGAAACACAATTTTCTATAGAAACAAAATTTTGACAACATTTTTTATAAAAATAAAGTTTTGACAAAATTGTTTATAGTTATAAAATTTTTAAAAAATTTTCTATAGAAATTAAATTGGACAAAACTTTCTATAAAAATAAAATTATAAAAAAAATTGTCTATAGTTATAAAATTTTGACAAAATTTTCTATAGAAATAAAATTTTGGCAAAATGTTTTAGAGAAATAAAATTTTGACAAAATATTCTCTAAAAATACAATAATGAAAAAAATTTCTATAGGAATAAAATTTTTAAAAAATTTTGTATAGAAATACACATATTTTCTTTAGAAATAAAATTTTGGCAAAATTATCTATAAAAATAACATTTTGACATAATTTTCTATAGAAATAAAATTTTGACAAAATTATCTATAAAAATAAAAGTTTAACCAAAAATTTAAATAAAATTTGGACACAATTTTCTATAGAAATAAAATTTTGACAAAATTTTCTATAGAAATAAAATTTTGACAATATTTTCTATAGAAATACAACTTTGACATAATTTTCTATAAAACTAAAATTATGAAAAAAATTTCTATAGAAATAAAATTTTTGCATAATTTTCTATATAAATAAAATTTTGACCAAACTATCTATATAAATAAAACGTTGACAAAATTTTCTATAGAAATACAATTTTGAAAAAAATTTCTATAGAAATAAAATTTTAACGAAATTTTCTATAGGAATAAAATTTTAACGAAATTTTCTATAAAAAGAAAATTATGAAAAAAATTCTATAGGACTAAAATTTTGTATAGAAATACACATAATTTTCTGTAGAAATAAAATTTTGGCAAAATTATCTATAGAAATAACATTTTGACATAATTTTCTGTAGAAATAAAATTTTGACAAAATAATCTATAAAAATTAAAATTTAACCAAATGTTCTATAGAAATAAAATTTGGACACAATTTTCTATAGAAATAAAATTTTGACAACATTTTCTATAGAAATACAATTTTGACATAATATTCTATAAAAATAAAATTATGAAAAAAATTTCTATAGAAATACAATTTTGACATAGTTTTTTATAGAAATAAAATTTTGACAAATCTATCCATAGAAATAAAATGTTGACAAAATTTTCTATAGATATACAATTTTGACAAAATTTTCTATAGAAATAAAATATTGAAACAATTTTCTATAGAAATAAAATTTTGACGAAATTTTCTATAAAAATAAAATTATGGAAAAAAAATCTATAGGAATGAAATTTTGAGAAAATTTTCTATAGAAATACAATTTTGACAAAATTATCTATAGAAATAAAATTTTAACAAAATATTCTATAGAAATAAAATTTGGACACAATTTTCTATAGAAATAAAATTTTGACAAAACTTTCTATAGAAATATAATATTGTCAAAAAATTGCCACCACCCATCCTATGGTGGAGCATATTAAAAACTCTTTATCTATTTTGATAACAAGCCGATTTTCTGCTTTTTTTATTCTTATGATTTAACAATTTTTTTCCTGATTTTATTACTGAAACCATCATGAGTTTCGTACCACCCCTAGGTTCGTATGAGAGTTTTCAAAATTACAGACACTTAATACCCGATATGCAACTAGAACCCAGGGAGAAAATTTGTAATGTAATAAAACGGGGTAAGCTATTTACACATATTTCCCGAATTTGGGAAACTTTCATAACAAACACGCTCTCAAGTCATATTTTTGTCAAAAAATAAAATAAAATAAAAATATTCCCCACATTCAATTTTCAATTCTCACAAGGCAACTGCAACAGGTTAAAACTTGGATGTCTGTATTTATTTATTTGCTTGTTGATGTGATGTTGGGTTGGTATTGGTGGTTTTGTTGAGTGGCGTTGAATGTTGTCAATGTTGGAAAACTAAACGGAAATAAACAATAAAACCCAAATTAGTGTGTTTAGATGTGTGAAATGTGACAACACGCATACTACAACACACCACCACAATCACACGTTTATACTCTTACTCATACTCAGCTAAGCTTATTTCCGTAAATTTCCTAAATAAACCAACTTAAATTGCTTGCATTACCAACAAATGTGGGTATTCGAAATGCTGGTGCAACTTCCTGTTGCACGGATTTTGAAAACAATATAAATTAACTGCTTTTAAAATTCCTAGATTTTCGAATATTTTATGCATTCGACGCTTGTCGAAAATCCATTATTTATATTAAATTATTGATTTGAATTCCTTGTGATTTATGTGATGTTTATAGCATGTGCCTTATTAGTTAAGGGATACACTCGTATTTATTTTATGCCAAAAACCCGGCCAGTAAATAAAGATTATGAAGACTATTTTCACAGCAAACAGGAAATGACCTAAACTGATGGCACTAAGCTAGATATTAAAACATGAACACTACAATATAAGTGAAATTAGATGCATTTCTGCATCCTCTCCGGAATATTATTTTGTAGGTATAAGAAGCTTTACAGTGAGATCACCAAAGGAATCTGTATGAAAGCCCCATCAAACATTTGGCTACTTTTGGCACGATATATGGCCTTCAAACGATAAACAAATTCATGAGTCGGTGCAAGAAAAGGGTCTTCACCAAAATGCCGAGGGATAAAAATTTGGGCTGAAATATGGATATTTTGATAGCCATAGTGTGGTTGATACGTTCTGAATGGCGCTTTTTTACGGCTCACGAGCCAGTTTTCTACCACTGTGGCGTAGATTTCGATCGAACCTGGCCTTCACTTTTCGGATCGGGAGCATGGTTGCCACCTTTGGTAGAATTCTAACAAAAATGGTAGATTGGTAGAATTTTTGATGTTTTGGTAGATTTTTCAAAATATATAGAAATAAAAATTTTACAACATTTTTGTATAGAAATAAAATTTTGACAAAATAGAAATTATAGAAATAAAATTTGAAAAGGATTTCTATAAAATTTTGACAGAATTTTCTATAGAAATACAATTTTAACAACATTTTCTATAGAAATAAAAATTGGACAAAATTTCCTATAAAATGATATTTTGAAAAAATTTTCTATAAAAATTCAATTTTGAAAAACAATTTTTATAGAAATAATATTGTGAGAAAATTTTCTATAAAAATAACATTTTGAGAACATTTTCTATAGAAAGAAAATTTTGAAAAAATTTCCATAGAAATAAAATTTTGAGAAAATTTTCTATAGGAATAAAATATGACAAAAAAATAGCAATAAAATTTTGACAAATATTTCTATAGAAATAAAATTTTGACAGAATTTTCTATAGAAATAAAATTTTGACAACATTTTCTATAAAAATAAAAATTTGACAGAATTTTCTATAGAAATACAATTTTGACATTTTCTATAGAAAAAAAAAAACTTGACAAAATTTCCTATAAAATTTAATTTTGAAAAAATTTTCTATAAAAATTAACTTTTGACAAAAAATTTTTATAGAAATAATATTGTGAGAAAATTTTCTATAAAAATAACATTTTGAGAACATTTTCTGTAGAAAAAAAAATTGAAAAATTTGAGAACATTTTCTATAGAAATAAAAATTTCTGAACATTTTCTATAGAAATAAAATATTGCAAACATTTTCCATAGAAATAAAATTTTGAGAATATTTTCCATAGAAATAAATTATAGAATTAAACTTTTGACAAAATTTTCTATAGAAAAACAATGTTGACAACATTTTCTACAGAAATAAAAATTTGAAAAAATAATCTATAGGAATAAAATTTTGACAAAATTAAATTTTGGCAAGATTTCATAAAGAAATTAAATTTTAAAAAAATTGCTTATAGAAATGAAATTTTGAGAAAATTAACATTTGAGAAATAACATTTTGAAAAAAATTCCTTTAGAAATAAAATTTTGACAAAATTGTCTATAGAAACGAAATTTTGAAAAAATTTTCTATAAAAATTAAATTTTGACAAAATTTTGAGAACATTTTTGAGAATATTTTCAATAAAAAGAAAATTTTGCAAAAAATTTCCATAGGAATAAAATTTTGAGAAATTTTTCTATAGGAATAACATTTTCAGAACATTTTATATGGACATAAAATATTGTAAAAATTTTCCATAAAAATACAATTTTGAGAAAAATTTCTATAGAAATAAAATTTGACAAAAATTTTCTATAGAAATAAAATTTTGACAAAAATTTTTTATATAAATAAACTTTTGACAAAATGTTATATAGAAATAGAATTTTGAAAACATTTTCTACAGAAATAAAATTTTAACACATCTTTCTATAGAAATAAAATTTTGACAGAATTTTTTATAGAAATACAATTTTGACATTTTCTATAGAAATAAAAATTTGACAAAATTTCCTATAAAAATGAAATTTTGAAAAAATTTTCTATAAAAATTAAATTTTGAAAAAATGTTTTATAGAAATAATATTGTGAGAAAATTTTCTATAAAAATCACATTTTGAGAACATTATCTATAGAAAGAAAATTTTGAAAAAATTTCCATAGAAATAAAATTATAAGAAAATTTTCTATAGGAATAAATTATTGCAAAAATTTTCCATAGAAATAAAATTTTGAGAAAATTTTCCATAGAAATAAAATTTTGAGAATATTTTCCATAGAAATAAAAGTAAAAAAAATTATAGAAATAAACTTTTGACAAAATTTTCTATAAAAACACAATTTTGACAAAATTTTCTATAGAAAATAAAGTTTAGAGAAAATTTTCTGTAGAAATAAAATTTTGACAAGAATTCATAAAGAAATTAAATTTTTAAAAAATTTCTTATAGAAATGAAATTTTGAGAAAATTGCTTATAGAAATTAAATTTTGAGAAAATTTTCTGTAGAAATAACATTTTGAAAAAATTTCCTATAGAAATAAAATTTTGAAAAAATTTCCTATAAAAATTAAATGTTGACAAAATTTTCTATAGAAATAAAATATTGACAAAATTTTCTATAGGAATAAAATTTTGACGAGATTTCATAAAGAAATTAAATTTTTAAAAAATTTCTTATAGAAATGAAATGTTGAAAATTTCGTATAAAAATGAAATTTTGACAACATTTTTTATAGAAATTAAATTTTGAGAAAATTTTCTGAAGAAATAACATTAAAAAAAATTCCTATAGAAATGAAATTTTGACAAAAAATTCCTATAGAATTGAAATTGTGACAAAATTTTCGATAGAAATAAAATTTTGACAAAATTTTGTATAGAAATAAAATTTGGATAAAATGTTCTATAGAAATAAAATTTTGACAAAATTTTCTATAGAAATAAAATTTTGACAAGATTTCCTAAAAAAATAAAATTTTTAAAAAATTTCTTATAGAAGTGAAATGTTGACAAAATTTCGTATAAAAATCAAATTTTGACAACATTTTCTATAGAAATAAAATTTTTACAAAATTTTCTATAGAAATAAAATTTTGACAAAATTTTCTATAGAAATAAAATTTTGACAAAATTTTCTATAGAAATAAAATTTTGACAAAATTTTCTATAGATATAAAATTTTGACAAAATTTTTTATAGATATAAAATTTTGACAAAATTTGCTATAGAAAGATTTTTTCTTTCAGCTGTGGATTATCCCCTTTCATAATTCGGGTGACATTTCTGAGTGTTTCGAAGCTTCTCTAAGTGGTTCCACTGCAATTGGGAACGTTCCACTGCAATTCGGTTATAAAAAGGAGATCGTCGTTGTGCTTAATGTAGAATTGAACAGCACTTAGTGATAAAAGAGAAGTTCAGCACGGTGGTATCACAACACTGGTAGAAAAAGTTTCGTTATATTAATGAAATGTGTCATTAAAATTGAGCCAATGAAACAAATTCATTGATATAACGAAACTTTTTGTACTATTAACGAACATTTTCATTGTCTTAATGAAAATGTTTCGTTATATCAATGAAAAATTTTCGTTGGCTCAATTTTAATGAAATTTTCTTTGTGTGAATGAAGTGAATAGTCTAACGGTACGGTCACATTGGACAAATATTTGAAAGAAATCAAAAAAGAATTTTTTGCCACATTCAAACTAGCAAACATTTTCAGCTCATATGGAACATATTAAATCACGACAAGAGTATTTTCCAAAAACGGTATCGAGATATTTGGAAAGGGCTCCTGAATAAAAATTTGACACTCATTTTGGGCAAATATTTGACTAGTGTGACCATACCCTAAGTGAACCTGAAATATCGGGCTACCACTATACCTAAACTATCATAGGATCATTTCTGGTGTTTTACGGTTCCACACACTTCTTGGAAGTTATGCAACACGGCCAATGTGTCTTTTGACCACTATGCAAAAATTGGTCCATGGCGATTTATAATTGAATATAACCTCCATACAAAAAGACCTGCGATGGCAACTGGAGAAGATGGAGGGCAAATAAGATTCGATCTAGCCGAAGTTATGGACTTGTTATTATTTATTTTATTTTAATTTATTTTATTTTATTTTATTTTTGTTTTTTTGAAAATATCGAATCGAAGTTTTGTTCCTAATATGGGGGTTATATTCGAACTTAACTTTGCAGTGGTTCCCTAGTTTGTGTAATAGTTGCATTAGAACGTTAAGCGCAATTAACATAGTTTTTTTCAATGCGCCTGAAGTATACAAAGACGTAGTATGATAAAACATGTTCGTTGATATTCTTACATTCTGTATGAACATTCTCATTTAATTCGGAATAATGAATACAAGGTAAGATTTTGTTAACAAGAGAAACCACAAAAACTTACGTGCTTCAGTTGAACATCTTCATATCTTCAATATCATCGGATAGACGAAATGGCTCCCAACAGCTGAACATATTCATCCAATACGCTAGATTGCTAGCCATTTAACAACTGCCATTGAATATATTCCTCATTGTTCGATGCGTTGCAATGCAATGCAATGTGCATTGCCGTGTAATGTAAAATAGGAAATTGATTAGAAATTTCTATGGGTCTCGTTATTCTAACATACCATCAGTCTTGTCTATGATATTCCATGTAAAACCACCACAATTTCTCATATTTTCACAAAAAAAAAGACAAAAGCAAGGGAAAGGAGAGAAGTACAAAAAATTGTTTACAAATGTGTGTGGTTTTTAATGAATTTCCGTTCCGAAAATCATTTGCTAAGAAATGATTTGTACTACCAGCTAGTTGAACTAAAGTCGAGGGAGGGTGGAATAGTGGTGCTATTTGCTGTAATGTTCAAATACGCACAAATTTAAAATTCCAAGAAGCCGTCATCGCGTACAACACATTATTCATTATTAAGTAGTTAGGAAACGTTTTTCTAAAACGTTTCAATTTTCGCTTAAAGTATCTACAAATAATAATAAAATCTATATTCATAAGGGCTTTCTTGGCGCATAGCGGGAAACAAATCTCAGTTATAGTTGGGTTGTGGAATAGTTGCCACTAATTTTTGAAAGAATTGTTTATTAGGTTGTACTGGCTATTTGAAGGGGTTTGATTTGCAATATAAATGAAAACACAACTTTGTATAAAAATTGCAATTTTATCCGATTTGTAAATATACAGATATGAGAACTTTTATGAGGGACGTAAAGTTCCATAATACACGGACGAAAAAGACTGTTTTTCATATGTTTGGAACTCAAAATTTTTAACTCAATATTTTTAAGGACAAGCATATAATGTTCATAAACTAGCATAACATGTTTGGGACATATATATTAATATGTTATAACATATTATGTTTGGGACATAAAATGTTTGTAAATATAATATGTTTAGATGCAAACATATATTAATTTAGAAATAGCCTATAAACATATATGTGTTTAGAAAGCGAGACCTTGAGAGTATGCTGCAAGTAAAATAATGGAAGTTAACAATTGCCGCCTTAAAAATATATCCACACAAAGAAAATTTCATTAAAATTTTTTTCTACCAATGTATGCCCTAAGGTGAAACATAATATGTTTGAACAATACAAACAATATTTAGTTTGGACCAATCCTGAAAATACATATGATTGAAGCAAAATGTGTTTGGGGTATATGTTACAGAAGCGATTTTTTTGAGGGTGTAGAGATACTCGTTGAATCGCTTGTCTTAAATTTGGAAAAAAATAAGGGGAACGACAGACTACTTTAAAAAAAAAAATAAAAATCACATTTGTAAAGAACATTTTCCGTTAACTAAGTCACTCATATCCTTTACAGAATATTTTGCAGATAAGATAATAATTTTGAAAAATCCAAAGATTTGATGTTATTATCTAAATTCACTTGAATACATACTTCAATTTATTGATGGATTTATTCAAGGATTTCTTTGGGTTATGGAAATAGATAAAACTTTCGTAACTTTCTATAGAAATTAAATTTTGACAAATTTGTCTATGAAATAAAATTTTCACAAAACATTCTATAGAAATAAAATTTTGATAACATTTTTTATAGAAATAAAATTTTGACAAAATTTTCCATAGAAATAGAATTTTGATAAAATTTTCTACAGAAATAAAATGTTGACAAAATTTTCTATGGAAATAACATTTTGACAAAATATTCTATAGCAATAACATTTTGACAAAATATTCTAGAGAAATAACATTTTCTGAATAAATAAAACGCAAATCTTCTACAGAAATAAAATTTTTAAAAAAACTTCCATAGAAATAAAATTTTGAAGAAATAAAATTTGTGGAAATTTTCCATAGAAATATTTAAAAAATTTTTAAAAAATTTTTATACAAAATTTTGACAAATTTGTCTATAGAAATAAAATTTTGATAAAATTTTTTATAGAAATAAAATTTTATTGTTGGTTTGTACTTCAATCATATTTGTTGTTTTGATCTCAGCAATAAAACCATTATGTTGACTAAACTACAAGAGTAGCTTAACCAACAGAGGAAAAGAATGTTTGTCAAATTTATTTGGGCAAAGCCCTATAGACTGCAAGATGGTTGGATGGACGCACGTTTCGAATTACCACATTCCTCATCAGCATCCCCTACTTTATTTAGGGCTTTGCCCAAATAAATTTGACAAACATTCTTTTCCTCTGTTGGTAAAGCTACTCTTGTAGTTTAGTCAACACAATGGTTTTAAAGCTGAGATCAAAACAACAAATATGAAATAAATTTTTGGGAAATTTGTCAATAGAAATAAAATTTTGACAAAATTTTCCATAGAAATAAAATTTTCACAAAATAGTCTATAGAAATAAAATTTTGATAAAATTTTCTACAGAAATAAAATTTTGATAACATTTTCTACAGAAATAAAATTTTGACAAAATTTGCTATAAAAATAATATTTTGACAAAATTTTCTATAGCAGTAAAATTTTGACAAAATATTCTAAAGAAATAAAGTTTTCTGAATAAATAAAATTTGGCAAATCTTCTACAGAAATAAAATTTGTAAAAAAATTTCCATAGAAATAAAATTTTGAAGAAATAAAATTTGTGGAAATTTTCCATAGAAATAAAATTTTTAAAAAATTTTTATACAAATACAATTTTGACAAATTTGTCTATAGAAATAAAATTTTTATAAAATTTTTATAGAAATAAGATTTTTGGCAAAATAGTCAATAGAAATAAAATTTTGACAAAATTTTCTATAGAAATAAAATTTTCACAAAATAGTCTATAGAAATAAAATTTCGATAACATTTTCTATAGCAATAAAATTTTGACCCGATATTCTAGAAAAATAAAATTTTCTGAATAAATAAAATTTGGCAAATCTTCTATAGAAATAAAATTAAAAAAAAATCGATAGAAATAAATTTTTAAAGAAATAAAATTTTTGGAAATTTCATAGAAATAAATTTTTTAAAAAATTTCTATAGAAATACAATTTTGACAAATTTGTCTATAGAAATTAAAGCTTGAAAAAAAATTCTATAGAAATAAAATTTTGACAAATTTGTTTATAGAAATAAAATGTTGACAAAATAAAATTTTAAAAAAATTTTCGAGAGAAATAAAATTTTGACAAAATTGTCTATAAAAATAAAATGTTGACAAAATTTTCTATAGATGTAAAATTTTGATAAAATTTTCTATAGATATAAAATTTTGACAAAATTTTCTACGAAATTCAAATTTGGCAAATTTGTTTATAGAAATAAAATGTTGACCAAATTTTCTATAGAAATAAAATTTTCCTTGTGTTTTGTTATTGTTGGTTTTTTCTTCAATCATTATTGTTGTTTTTGAATTCAGCTTAAAGCCATGCATTGACTAAACTACAAGGGTAGCTCAACCAACAGAGGAAAAGAATGATTTGAAGCTGAAATCAAAAACAACAATAATGAAATAAAATTTTGACAAAATTTTCTATAGAAATAAAATTTTGACAAAATTTTTTTTATGGAAATAAAATTTTGACAAGTTTGTTTATAGAAATAAATTTTTTGGCAAAATTGTCAATAGAAATAAATTTTGACAAAATTTTCTATGGTAATAAAATTTTGACAAAATTTTCTATGGAAATAAAATTTTGACAAATTTTCCATAGAAGTAAAATTTTGACAAAATTTTCTATAGAAATAAAATTTTGACAAATTTGTTTATAGAAATAAAATTTTGAAAAAATTTTCTATGGTAATAAAATTTTGAAAAAATTTTCTATGGTAATAAAATTTTGAAAAAATTTTCTATGGTAATAAAATTTTGAAAAAATTTTCTATGGAAATAAAATTTTGACAAATTTGTTTATAGAAATAAAATTTTGACAAAATTTTCTACAGAAATAAAATTTTGACAAAATTTTCTATAGAAATAAAATTTTGACAAAATTTTCTATAAAATAAATTTTTGGCAAAATTTTCTATAGAAATAAAATGTTGACAAAATTTTCTAGAGAAAAAAATTTAAGAAAAACTGCACTCAATTCGATGGTTTGACTTTTGCAAAGGAAAAGCGATATGCTAACAAATTTGTTTAGTCAGCTAACAAAAACCTTTTTTCGGGAGGCTCAAGTGTAGTTCACTTTGTGTTTAGTGAACTACCCGAATTTATTCTGATATTTGGTTGATAGATTTGTTGCAAGTAGAGGATGCTGATGAGGAATATGATAATTCCGAAACAGCTGTCCATCCAACCATTTTGCAGACTATGGGGCTTTGCACAAATAAATTTGACAAGCATACCCTGTTGGTTAAGCTACACTTGACTAATCTTAATGCATGGTTTTAAGCTGAAATCAAAAACAAAAATAATGATTGAAGAATAAATCAACCATAACAAACCAAACGAATGATAATTTTCTATAGAAAAAAAATTTAAAAATTTTTGTATAGAAATAAAATTTTGGCAAAATGTTCTGTAGAAGTAAAATTTTGACAAAATTTTCTATAGAAATAAAATTTAAAAAAAAAAAATACTATAGAAACAAAATTTTCTATAGAAATAAAACTTTAAGAAAATTTTCTATGGAAGTAGAATTTTAAGAAAATTTACATTAGAAATAAATTTTTAAAAAATACAATGTTGACAAAATTTTTAAAATATTTTCTATAGAAATGAAAATTTTAAAAAATTTTCTACAGTAATAAAATTTTAAGAAAATTTCTATAGAAATACAATTTGGACATTAATTTCTATAGAAATAAAATTTTGTTAATATATTCTATAAAATTAAAAATTAAAATCGGGGAACTTTCTTCAGTAATATTGAAAACTAAAATTGCGGCTCCTTGGTTAGACGCTACCTTCAAATATCTCTGAAAATTTCAAGTAAATCGGTTCAGCAACATACATACATCGGTTCGGAACATACAAACAAACAAACAGAAAGCATATACGGTTTTAGGTTCGTCCAGGCCGAATATTGTGTACCCTCCACCATAGATTGCGCGGAAAGTCCTCAAACATCAAATTTTATGGACCGTACTATCGATTCAAATAAAGATTTCACGCCTTTTTCTGAATATTATATGTTTTTGTTTTTTCTTAAAAAAAAAGAATTATATGCCCTTTAATAGTCACTCCTTATAATTTCTACGTGAGAAAATATTTTTTCTTTATTTAAAGACATTCATAAACTTCTAATTTCCATTTCTCCGGCACACTCTAATACACACTCTAATACAAACTGCAGGAAATACAGTTATTTTTTTCTTCACAATAACTAAGAAATCCACTAATTCATGGATAATTTATGTACGAATTTAAATCAATATTTGGTCGTTTCGGTTCATTAATTAATAAAGGCGTGAAAATATTGGGTGTTAAGCGGAAACACCAAACAAAAAAAAACGAAATGGTTTCAGCAATTTCCGTTGCTGGCCTCAAGACATCACATCCCCCAAAAAATGCCACTTCTTTCATCCGTATAACGTTTCATCTCCGGTGCTTGTTATCCAAAAGTAAAAGTCGTGTATCTTCCGCGTAGACATAGCGGCGCTTTTGTGCTTTAAGATCTTCACATTTTCATGGAATTTAGAATCATTAGTATTGAAAATATTCGAAATGATTTATTTTTGGGGATACAAATAGCTGTGATTATTTTTTAGTTATTACAAAATTTACTCTCATATCAATTATCAAAATTTTAATTGGATTTCTTTTATTCGATTTATTGACTTTATGCTGAGTATGTGTGTGTGTGTACAGTGGTTATATATGTTTACAAAATGTGTTAAATTGAAGAGCATGTTAAACAATAATTTGTGTTTTATCTTTACCTATCGACAGCTTTAACTAGGTTTCGTTTTTTTGTGATTTCCCGGATACAATTTGCATTGATTTCCGTTTGACCAGAATATTTTGATATAATCATACAATATAAAATCAGATCATTGTATTGATTGAAAAATTTAATCTATAGGATATTGCACGAGATAATATGAAATAATCTAAAGATTTGGCATAGAAAGTCTTAAATTTATCACATATCTCAAATGCCATTTAATGAATTGTAATTACAAATTGAAATATGCAAAAAATTAAATGAAAATAAATACATATCTCTTTATATGGCTCAACAAATTTCATTTAAATTTCCGCAGTATTTTGAATTATACACTGAAATACATTGAAAAAAGGTCCATAGTTAAATTTACGCTAAATTTAACTTATTTTTATTTTACAAAAATTCTTTGTTTGTAGCTAAATTTTATTATATTTTTCGAAATTTTCCTTTTTTTCAGTACGTCTCAAACATTTTATGAACTAAACGTGGGTATAGAGTTCAATGACAGTATACATAAGTTCAATATGAAGTAAAGCAGAAGAAAATTTTCATAAATGTGGAGTATAATTGAGTTAATTTTTCGAACCTGGTAGTTCATTCTGACTACAAAATAGTTGACTTTTTTCTGTATAGTTAAACTAATGGAAAATTTAACTTAGCTGCAGTTTCTATAGAAAATTTTATTAAAATTTTATTTCTAACAAAATTTTATTTCTGTACAAAATTTTGTTCGAATCATATTTCTTGCATCTTGCAGTCTATAGGGGTTTGCCCAAATAAATTTGACAAACATACTTTTCCTCTGTTGGTTAAGCTACACTTGTAGTTTAGTCAATGCATAGTTTTAAGCTGAGATCAAAAACAACAATAATAATTGAAGAGAAACAAACAATAACAAACAAAACGAATAAAAAAATTTTATTAAAAGTTTATTTCTATAGAAAAATTTTATACTATCAAATTTTATTCCTATACAAAATTTTCATCAATATTTTATTATTTCAAATTTTGTTAGAATTTTATTTCTATAGAAAAAATGTTCAAAATGTTATTTATATAGAAAATTTTGTCAAAATTTTATTTCTATAGAAAATTTTGTCAAAATTTTATTTCTATAGAAAATTTTGTCAAAATTTTATTTCTATAGAAAATTTTGTCAAAATTTTATTTCTATAGACAATTTTGTCAAACTTTTATTTCTATAGAAAATTTTGTCAAAATATTATATCTATAGAACATTTTGTCAAAATTTTATGTCTATAGAAAAATTTGCCAAAATTTTATTTCTATAGAAAATTTTGTCAAAATTTTATTTCTATAGAAAATTTTGTCAAAATTTTATTTCTATAGAAAATTTTGTCAAAATTTTATTTCTATAGAAAATTTTGCCAAATTTTATTTCCATAGAAAATTTGGCAAAAATGTATATTTCTATAGAAAATTTTATCAAAATTTTATTTCGATAGTAAGTTTTGTCAAAATTTTATTTCAATAGAAAACTTTGTAGAAATTTTACTTCTATAGAAAATTTTGTAGAAATTTTATTTCTATAGAAAATTTTGTTAAAATTTTATTTCTATAGAAAATTTTGTCAAAATTGTATTTCTATAGAAAATCTTATCAAAATTTTATTCTATAGAAAAATTTGTAACAATTTATTTCTGTAGAAAATTTTGTCAAAATTTTATTTCTATAGAAAATTTTGTCAAAATTTTATTTCTATAGAAAATTTTCTCAAAATTTCATTTCTATAGAAAAAAATGTCAAAATTTTATACCCTGCGGGAAGTTGGTGCAAATTGCCCCTGACCTATCACAAAACTGGTACTTGTGCTCCAGTTAGTGGAAATTTTTAAATAGTCGTAATTTATTTATTCCGTACTCGCTAGATATTAAAATCTTAAATCCATTAAGATTTTAATACCAAGAATTTTCACATTTAGTGAAATAAAATTATCAGAACAACCTATTGTTCAACATATTTCAAAAGTTTTTTATTTTTAATTTCGGTTTCGATTGGGATGCCCACATTAAAATTGACTGGTCCATACACACCAGGAACTAGTCCTGTACCGGTTCTGGGGCTGATCCATTTCCTGTAGGGTAGCTATAGAAAATTTTGCACAAAATTTTGTTTCTATAGAAAATTATGTCAAAATTTTATTTATATAGAAAATTATGTCAAAATTTTATTTATATAGAAAATGTTGTCAAAATTTTATAGCTTTAGAAAAATTTATCAAAATTGTATTTCTATAGAAAATTTTGTCATAATTTTATTTCTATAGAAAATTTGGCCAAAATGTTATTTCTATAGAAAATTTTGTCAAAATGTTATTTTTATAGAAAATTTTATAAAAATTTTATTTCTATAGAAAATTTTGTAGAAATTTTATTTCTATAGATTTTTTTTAGAAATTTTATTTCTATAGAAAATTTTGTCAAAATTTTATTTCTATAGAAAATTTTATCAAAATTTTATTTCTATAGAAAATTGTGTCAAAATTTTATAGCTATAGAAAAATTTAGCAAAATTTTATTTCTATAGACAATGTTGCAATTTTTTTAGTAGAAAATTTTGCTACAATTTTATTTCTATAGAAAATTATAGCAAAATTTTATTTCAATAGAAAATTTTGCCAAAATTTTATTTCTATAGAAAATTTTGTCAAAATTTTATTTCTATAGAAAATTTTGTCAAAATTTTATTTCTATAGAAAATTTTGTCAAAATTTTATTTCTATAGAAAATTTTGTCAAAATTTTATTTCTATGGAAAATTTTGTCAAAATTTTATTTCGATATAAAGTTTTGTCAAAATTTTATTTCTTTAGAAAATTTTGTCAAACTTCTATAGCTATAGAAATGTTTTTCAAAATTTCATTTCTAAAAAAAATTTCCTCAAAGTTTTATAGCTATAGAAAAATTTGTCAAAATTTTATTTCTATAGAAATTTTTTTTCAAAATTTTATTTCTATAGAAAATTTTGCCAAAATTTTATTTCTATAGAAAAATTTGCCAAAATTTTATTTCTATAGAAAAATTTGCCAAAATGTTATTTCTATAGAAAAATTTGCCAAAATTTTATTTCTATAGCAAACGTCGTCAAAATTTTATTTCTCTAGAAAATTTTCTCAAAATTTCATTTCTATAGAAAAATTAGTCAAAGTATTATTTCTATAGAAAATTTTGTCAAAATTTTATTTCTATAGAAAATTTTGTCAAAATTTTATTCCTATAGAAAATTTTGTCAAAATTTTATTTTGATATAAAGTTTTGTCAAAATTTTATTTCTTTAGAAAATTTTGTCAAACTTCTATAGCTATAGAAAATTTTCTCAAAATTTCATTTCTATAGAAATTTTCTCGAAATTTTATTTCTATAGAAAAGTGTGGCAAAATTTGACTTCTATAGAAAATTTTGTCAAAATTTTATAGCTATAGAAAAATTTATCAAAATTTTATTACGAAAAAAATTTTTATTTCTATAGAAACATTTGTCAACATTTGATTTCCATAGAAAATTTCCTCAAAATTTTATTTCTATAGAAAATTTACTTAAAATTTTATTTCTATAGAAAATTTTCTCGAAATTTTATTCCTATAGAAAATTTTGTCAAAATTTTATAGCTATAGAAAAATTTATCAAAATTATATTTCTATAGAAAATTTTCTCCAAATTTTATTTCTATAGAAAATTTTCTCCATATTTTATTTCTATACAAAATTTTGTCAAAATTTTATTTCTATAGAAAATTTTGTCAAAAATGTTATTTCTATAGAAAATTGTGTCAAAATTTTATTTCAATAGGAATTTTTGTCTAATTTTATTTTACTACAACATTTTGTCAAAATTTTATAGCTATAGAAAAATTTATCAAAATTATATTTCTATAGAAAATTTTCTCCAAATTTTATTTCTATACAAAATTTTCTCCATATTTTATTTCTATACAAAATTTTCTCGAAATTTTATTCCTATAGAAAATTTTGTCAAAATTTTATTTGTATAGAAAATTTTGTAAAAATTTTATTTCTATAGAAAATGTTATCAAAATTTCATAGCTATAGAAAATTTTGTCAACATTTTATAGCTATAGAAAAATTTATCAAATTTTTTTTTATAATTATTAATTTTGTCAAAATTTTATTTCTATAGAAAATTTTGCCAAAAATTTATTTCTATAGAAAATTTTGAAAAAATGTTATTTCTATAGAAAAATTTGCCAACATTTTTTTATAGAAAATTTTTTCAAAATTTTTTTATAAGAATTTTTTTTTCAAAATTTTATTTATATAGAAATTTTTTTCAAAAGTTTTTTTCTATAAGAAATTTTGTCAAAAATTTATTTCTATAGAAAATTTTGTCAAAATTTTATTTCCATAGAAAATTTTTTGAAAATTTTTTTTCTATAGAAAATTTTGTCAAAATTTTATTGCAATAGGAATTTTTGTCAAAATTTTATTTTAATAGAAAATTTTGTTAAAATTAGATAGCTATAGAAAAATTTATCAAAATTTTATTTCTATAGAAAAATTTGCCAAAATTTTATTTCTATAGAAAAATTTGCCAACATTTTTTTTATAGAAAATTTTTTCAAAATTTTTTTATAAGACTTTTTTTTCAAAATTTTATTTATATAGAAAATTTTTTCAAAAGTTTTTTTCTATAAGAAATTTTGTCAAAAATTTATTTCTATAGAAAATTTTGTCAAAATTTTATTTCCATAGAAAATTTTTTCAAAATTTTTTTTCTATAGAGAATTTTGTCAAAATTTTATTTCAATAGGAATTTTTGTCAAAATTTTATTTTAATAGAAAATTTTGTTAAAATTAGATAGCTATAGAAAAATTTATCAAAATTTTATTTCTATAGGAAATGTTGCAAATTTTTTTTCAGTAGAAAATTTTGCTAAAATTGTACTTTTATAAACAATTTTGTCAAAATTTATTTCTATAGAACATTCTTATAATGACAATTACTTTGGATTTGATTTTGAGTGTTGTTTAGCTTTTTTTTAAATGTATTTCAAAGATATAAAAAGATATTATCAGAGCGATTTGAAAACACTTCTACTGTCGAACACTTTTCTATAGGAAATTTTGTGAAAATTGTATTTCTATACAAAATTTATTGCTATAGAAAATTGAGGTACTTCTTAGTACGAGAGGAATATTTGGCCATAACAGCCACCCAAGTTTGGTCATAACAGCCTTATGTATTTACCGATCTTACTCAAATTTAGTAGAAGATAAGATGGTATCAACCTGCAAAATATCATCAAAATCGGTTCAGATTTATATATCCCTCCCATATACATGTATCACCCGATTATCAAAAAATGCCCACTAACAACCTTATTTTTTGTTAGTGGACATTAAAACCCAGAGCAAAGAGTTTCACTCAAATTTACTAAGAATTCTGCACATAGAAAAGGACTGCCATTCTTGATGTTTGCTAATGTAATTAGCAGTGTAGTTATGTGAGCCTATAATTAATTATATCATAGTATCAAATGGTATAAGCAATACTTTCCCATTTATTTGTTAAACATCTCACAGAAATACAAATTGTATCAAGTAATGTCAATATATTATATTCTTTTGCTCCACAAAAATTTACTCCTGCCAAAATGTAATTAACCGGTTTTAGCCATTTGAAAAAATTTTGTGGATGACATAAACTGTCATTGTAACACGATATGTAAATCTGAATGTATTGCCTTCCTATAGCATGAAATTTAATATTAATCGATAGCAATTTGTTCCAAATTTTATGAAACTTATTTTTGGGCCGAATTTTTAATGTCTGCAACATTTCACAGGCTGTCATCTACCATTTTAGATTTTCGATTCATTGGAAATAAAAATGTAAATGCAATTGCATTGATTTAAAAAACAAATTCAATGGTTGCATTTGTACCAATTTAAGTTAAACTTAGACAGCTGGAATTAAATGTATTAAAGTAACGTCGATTTTTTGTTGCTTCTCTTGAAAATAAAAAAAAAAAAATCGAAATAGCACTTTGATTTATTTGGCCAGAAATTGAGAGAAACATGTTGCATATACAATTTTTTTGTTTGTATCAATCCAACGACCGCTGCTACTTGGATGTCGTTCAGTTCAACGCTATGTATCAAGCAAAACATTCGGCGCTCTAATGGACCTTGACATATCAGCGGCAATTCCAATTCATATCAATTAAATTAAATTTATTGCAAAAATATATATTTCTATCGAATATATTTGCCATTTTTACAGTTTGAAGCGAGGAGTCCGCATCTATGAGAGTGGAAGTGTTTGTGAGTATTACGCGCTTTGATTCTTTAGATCTTGAAGTAGTCAACTGTCACCAACTATTAGAGATGACATGTAGATAGGACCGAAAGTTCGTTAATGGTGATTCTTATGTACCGTGCACTATGAATCATATCCTAGAACTTCAACTAAAGGCACTAAATAATTAGAGTCTTTAGTAGCATTTTCAAATGAAAATGTTGCTTTAAACTAAACAGGTTAAGTAAAATTTGTTATCTATTCCTATTTTGATATAGCCCATATAGTTCCTATTTTGATATAGCCCATATAGCCCACTCACTCTTGTTTTGACTTCTTCAGGGCATGTAAATCGCAACTTTTATCTGAGTTGCTTGAAATTTAAAACCTTGGAGTATTTTAAGTTGTTAAATGGCTATGTTAATTTTGGTGTACGTCAGATCATTTTTGACATAGCCCCCATAAAGACTGATTTGATTTCTCGAGGACATGGAAGCACGGTTGCCACAAATGATAGAATTCTACGGTTTGACCGATTGGTAGAAATCTTGATAATTTGGTAGAATTTGCAAATAAATCTACTACTAAAAGGTACTTCACAAATTTTTAATATGAATAAAATTTTCACACAATTTTTAATAGAAATAAAATTTTAGTAAAAATTTCCATAAAAATAAAATTTTGACAACATTTTCGAAAGAAATAAAATTTTGAAAAAATTCCACAGAAATAAAATTTTTACAAAAATTTCTATAGAAATAAAATTTTGACAAAATTTTCTATAGAAATAAAATTTTGACACAATTTTCTATAAAAATAAAATTTTGACAAACATTTCTATAGAAATAAATTTTCCTATAGAACTTAAATTTTGACAAAATTTACGACAGAAATAAAATTTTGAAAAAATTTTAGATAAAATTTTGACAAAAATGTTTACAGAAATAAAATTTTGAAAAAATTTGCGATAGAAATAAAATTTTGAGAAAATTTGCGATAGAAATAATAATAAAAAAAAATTCCTATAGAAAAACAAGTATATACATACATATATTAAATACCCACCACCATGAACCAAATATTAGGGTTTCCTTTGAAATTTCAGAAGGGCTTGAGGACACTTCCCGAAGATAAATTTAAAGATTTCACCTATGAGGACTATATCAGATTCTGGATTTATAAGAACCATTTTTGTTTGAGTTTTAGAGGAATCATCAACACCTCTTTTAAGTGTGCAAGAAAATTATAAAATAACGTCTTAATTTGAAATCTTAAATCTGTGGAAGTAAAATCTGGAAATTTGACATTGAGTTTCAAGCAATTTTCATGATCAGTGCGCCTTCTACACCGTCAAGAAGTAAAGTCGGTCTATATGGAGGCATTATCAAATGGACCGATAAAAACTTAATCCGATACACGTTTTTGTGAGCCTAAAATACCAGAATATTTACAAATTCAGGCAAATCAGATAAAAACTACGGTTTCTAGAAACCCAAGGAGTTAAATCGGGAGATCGTTCTTATGGGGGCTATACTAAAATATGGACCGATACTCACCGTTTTCGGCACACCTCTTTATGACCCGAAAATACCTCTAGATTTCCAATTTCAGGCAAATAGGATAAAAACTTCGGATTCTAGAAGCCCAAGAAGTAAAATCGGGAAATCGGTCTATATGGGGGCTATACCAAAATATGGACCGATACTCACCATTATCGGCACACCTCTTATGGTCCTAAAATACATCTAGATATCCAATTTCAGACAAATTGGATAGAAACTACGGTTTCTATAAGCCCAAGACCCAAAATCGGGAGGTCGTTTTATATGGGGGCTATACCAAAACATGGACCGATACTCACACGTATTTGCGGTCCTACAATACCTCTATATTTCCAATTTCAGGTAAATTGAATAAAAACTGCGGTTTCTATAAGCCAAAGAAGTAAACTCGGGAGATAGGTCTATTTGGGGGCAATACCAAAATATGGACCGATACTCACAATTTTTGGCACACCTCTTTATGGTCATAAAATACCTCTAGATTTCAAATTTCAGGCAAATTGGATAAAAACTACGATTTCTATAAGCCCAAGACCCCAAATCGGGAGGTCGTTTTATATGGGGACCCTACCAAAACATGGACCGATATAGCCCATCTTCGAACTTGACCTGCCTGCAGACAAAAGACGAGTTTGTGCAAAATTTCAGCAGGATTGCTTCATTATTGAAGACTGTAGCGTGATTACAACAGACAGACAGACAGACAGAGAGACAGACAGACGGACAGACGGACATCGTTATATCGTCTTAGAATTTCTCCCTGATCAAGAATATATATACTTTATATAGTCGGAAATCGATATTTCGATGTGTTACAAACGGAATGACAAACTTATTATACCCCCATCACCATTCTTTGGTGGTGGATATAAAAATTGACAAAATTTTCTAGAGAAATAAAATGTTCACCAAAAATTCTATTCAAATAAAATTTTGACAAAATGTTCCATAGAAATAAAATTTGAACACAATTTTCTATAGAAATAAAATTTTGACAAAATTTTCTATAGAAATAAAATTTTGACAAAATTTTCTATAGAAATAAAATTTTAACAAAATTTGCGATAGAAATAAAATTTTGACAAAACCTTCTATAGGTATAAAATTATGACAAAATTTCCTATAGAAAACAAAAATTTGACAAAATTTTCTAGAGAAATAAAATGTTCACAAAAAATTCTATTCAAATAAAATTTTGACAAAATGTTCTATAGAAATAAAATTTGGAAACAATTTTCTATAGAAATAAAATTTTGACAAAATTTTCTATAGAACTTTGACAAAAATAGAATTTTGACAAAATTTTCTATAGCAATACAAATTTGACAAAATTTTCTTAGAAATAAAATTTTTACTAAATTTTCTATAGAAATAAAATTTTGACAAAATTTTCGATAGAAATAAAATTTTCTATAGAAATAAAATTTTGACAAAATTGTCTATAGAAATAAAATTTTGACAACATTTGCGATAGAAATAATATTTTCTATAGAAATAAAATTTTGACAAAATTGTCTATAGAAATAAAATTTTGACAAAATGTTCTATAGAAATAAAATTTTGACAAAATTTTCTATAGAACTAAATTTTGACAACATTTGCGATAGAAATAAAATTTTGACAAAATTTTCGATAGAAATATAGTGTTCACAAAAAATTCTATTCAAATAAAATTTTGACTAAATTTTCTATAGAAATAAAATATTGACAAAATTTTCTACAGAAATAAAATATTGACAAAATTTTTTATAGAAATAACATTTTGACAAAATTTTCCATAGAAATAAAATTTTGACACAATTTTCTATAAAAATAAAATTTTGACAAAATTTTCTATAGAAATAAAATTTTGACAAAATTTTCTATAGAAATAAAATTTTGACAACATTTGCGATAGAAATAAAATTTTGACAAAATTTGCGATAGAAATATAATGTTCACAAAAAATTCTATTCAAATAAAATTTTGACTAAATTTTCTATAGAAATAAAATTTTTACAAAATTTTGTACAGAAATAAAATATTGACAAAATTTTCTATAGAAATAACATTTTGACAAAATTTTCCATGGAAATAAAATTTTGACACAATTTTCTATAAAAATAAAGTTTTGACAAAATTTTCTATAGAAAGAAAATTTTGACAAAATTTTCTATAGAAATAACATTTTGATAAAATTTTCTATAGAACTTAAATTTTAACAAAATTTGCGATAGAAATAAAATTTTGACAACATTTTCTATAGAAATAAAATTTTGACAAAATTGTCTATAGAAATAAAATTTTGACAAAATTTTCTATAGGAATAAAATTTTGACAAAATTTTCTATAGAAATATATTTTATTTAAATTTTCTACAGAAATAAAATATTGACAAAATTTTTTATAGAAATAACATTTTGACAAAATTTTCCATAGAAATAAAATTTTGACACAATTTTCTACAAAAATAAAATTTTGACAAAATTTTCTATAGAAATAAAATTTTGACAAAATTTTCTATAGAAATAAAATTTTGACAACATTTGCGATAGAAATAAAATTTTGACAAAATTTGCGATAGAAATGTAATGTTCAAAAAAATTCTATTCAAATAAGATTTTGAATAAATTTTCTATAGAAATAAAATTTTTACAAAATTTTGTACAGAAATAAAATATTGACAAAATTTTTTATAGAAATAACATTTTGACAAAATTTTCCATAGAAATAAAATTTTGACACAATTTTCTATAAAAATAAAATTTTGACAAAATTTTCTATAGAAATAAAATTTTGACAAAATTTTCTATAGAAATAAGATTTTGACAACATTTGCGAAAGAAATAAAATTTTGACAAAATTTTCTGTAGAAATAAAATGTTCACAAAAAATTCTATTCAAATAAAATTTTGACTAAATTTTCTATAGAACTAAAATTTTTACAAAATTTTCTATAGAAATAAAATATTGACAAAATTTTTTATAGAAATAACATTTTGACAAAATTTTCTATAGAAATAAAATTTTGACACATTTTTCTATAGAAATGAAATTTTGACAAAATTTTCTATAGAAATAAAATTTTGACAAAATTTGCGATAGAAATAATATTTTGACAAAATTTGTGATAAAAATCAAATTTTATTCTGTACAAAATTTTGTAAAATGTTGAGAAACTTTTCTTTAGAAATAAAATATTGAGAAAATTTTTTGTAGTAAAAAATATTGACAAAATTTTTTATAGAAATAAAATGTTGACAATATTTTTTATTGAATTAATTTTTGACAAAATTTTCTATAGATATAAAATTGTGACAAAAATTCGATGGAGATGGAATTTTGACAAAAATTTGTATAGAAACAGCATTTTGACCAATTTTTCTATATAAATAAAACGTTGTCAAAATTTTCTATAGAAAAAGAATTTTTGACAAAATTTTCTATAAAATGTACATTTTGATAAGAAATTCTATAAAAAAATGTTTATAAAATTTTCTATAAAAATGAAGTTTTGAAAAAAATTACGAACGAAACAAGCTATCGACTTGAGGTATAAACTATGCAAAAATTGTTCCATATCGGTCAATAATTATGCGCTACGCTAAAGTATATGGTTTCTAACAACCGTGCAAAATTCGTCGCTATTGATTATTTATATATAGCTCCCATATAAACCGATCTCCAGATTTGATTTACCGAAATTTCGGTCGTATTTACTTGCTCTTAAGTAAACCTCATTGCCGAATCTAGCTCTGTTTCCTATAGGTTTCGATTTTTTTTATTGATATGAAACAAATAAATCGATTTCATAGCTATTGCGGTTGGTTTTGCAGTACCCCTGATTCTGCTGTGGGAGCTGCTGCTGGGGCCTGTGCTGCTGTGATTATCTTATGAGCAAAATCACCAATACAAATTGTAAATGCAGTAAATAAATCACGACGCGATATGTTTCAGCAAAGCAAAGAAAATAAAACGCCAACAAACAAAAAGAACACCAGAAAAATATGTGGAACATGTGTCGACTGTGGATATGGCCATGCCACTGTATACTGCAGGCAACACCATTTAGAATTCACACGTTTTTTGTTTTTTTCTTCATGCAGCCGACATTATTTTATTTAAGATTTTTTTTGGTGAACTATATCTCATGTGTGAAAGATCTTAAATTTTTTTCTTCACTCCGAGAAAATCACAAAATCAATCTGAAAATTGCACATGGAAACGAAATGAGAGGAAATTTAAGAAAATGTAATAGGGAGATTTTATTTCAAGGCCTTTAACTCTAAGTTGAAGTCTACTCTACCATAGGTGTCCTCAATTTCCTTTAACTTGCCACATCACTGTGCGAGGCCAAATTGAAAATCTGAGTAAACTATCAAGAAAATAAAACAAAATAGCAAAGGAGCATAAAAGCCATCAAGATTTTTCCCGATGACTATCATCACAGTCATTCATCAAAGTGTAAATACCGTCTTGTCTCACAATTGGAGGAAACACAAAAAATTTCCAACAGCAGCAACAACAAAAGAAAACTCAACAGAAAATTACAAATCGAGCATTTTCTTCAATGTATTTATCAGCATATCTCATTTGTATGTTGAGATACAAAATCTTTCTTCATTGACAGCAAAGTGCAACAAAATGTGATGGTGTTGATGCGATCCAATAATACCTGCTGCTATATGTACAAAAAATGATCGAGATGTTCATGATGATGATGATGATGAGACGATAATGATATGACGATGCCACAAAGCCCTAGCTCACTGGCCACATTTTGCCCATTCAATTCTTGAGTGTTAAAAGATACATTTGATCCATGTTAACAATACCCAGAGTGATAATGATGATGAACATCAGCCATCAGCATATGCTCAAGTATCCATGTTTAAAAGCCTTCATAAATCTTCACCATCACCAAAAAAAAAAACCAAAAGAAAAATTGGAGCATTTATATTTTCTTTCCTAACCACATGAAATGGATCGATTTCCTTCTAAAATAAATGTTAAAAGATCTCATGGATTTTTTTGTTTTTTTTTTTTAAGTTTAAAGATTATTTTTGGTAATAAGTTTAACATATAATCGCGGCATATTAAAATACCCATGGTTGGTGTATGTTGTATTTACATCGTTAAAAAAATCAATAAAATTACAAATTGAGATTAGTTTTGTCTAGCAAAGCTTAGAGGGAGAGATCAGTATGTGTTATCGCTCCATTGACTTGAAAACCATGTTGAATATGTGGCTGATATAAATGAGATCATACGAAAAATAAAAATTGGTGTTATTTCCAACAATTTATTGTGTCCAAATTGGCACAAATTATTCTCATATATTGGTGTTAGATTCATATAGACCGTCATGGTAAACCTTTGTGGCAACTAGTTATTTTTGTACTATCAGATTAACGGTGCCATGGATCTTTTGTGGCCTATCTTTAGACCCTCTAACAGAGGTGGTATACTAAATTTGACATTCCGTTTTTAACACATCGAAATATAGGTCTCAGAACCCATATATATGCTGGGTTCTAGTGAAATTCTTAGTCGATCTAGAACTATCCGTCCATCCGTCCGTCCATCTGTTTATATCTCGATAATATTCGGCATTTCTCGATAATATACGGCATTTATTTTGATTCCAAGGTAGATTTTGACAACAATTTCTATAGAAATAAAATTTTGACAAAATTTTCTATAGAAATAAAATTTGAACAAAATTATCTATAGAAATAAAATTTTGACAAAATTTTCTATAGAAGTAAAATTTTGACCAATTTGTCTATGAAAATAAAATTTTGACAAAATTTTTTATAGAACAAACAATTTTGACAAATTTTTCTATGGAAATAAGATTATGAAAAAATTTTCTATAGAAATAAAATTTTGACAAAATTTTCTATAGAAATAAAATTTTGACAAAATTTTCTATAGAAATAAAATTTTAACAAAATTATCTATAGAAATAGAATTTTGACAAAATTTTCTATACAAGTAAAATTTTAAAAAATTTTCTATAGAAATAAAATTTTGACAAAATTGTATATAGAAATAAAATTTTGACAAAATTTTCTATAGAAATAAAATTTTGACAAAAATTTTTATACAAATAAAATTTTGACAAAATTTTTTATACAACCAAATTTTGACAAAATTTTTTATCCAAATAAAATTTTGATAAAAATTTTTATACAAATGAAATTTTGACAAAATTTTCTATAGAAATAAAATTTTGCCAAATTTTTCTATGAAAATAAAATTATGACAAAATTTTCTATAGAACAAAAAATTTTGACCAATTTTTCTATGGAAATATAATTTTGACAAAATTTTCTATAGAAATAAAATTTTGACAAAATTTTCTTTAGAAATGCAATTTTGACAAAAATTTTGATACAAATAAAATTTTGACAAAAATTTTGATACAAATAAAATTTGACAAAAAGTTTTATAGAAATAAAATGTTGAAATTTTTTTTTTTTTTTTAGAAATAAAATTTTGACAAAATTTGTATAGAGATAAATCTTGACAAGTTTTTCTATAGAAATAAAATTTTGACAAAATTCTAAAAACAAAATTTTAAAAATTGTTTTCTTCGAAAATGCAATTTTGATCATCTATAGAAATAAAATTTTGAAAACATTTTCTAAAAAATAAAATTGTGACAAAATTTTCTATAGAAATAAAAAATAAAATTTTCTATGGAAATAAAATTTTGACAAATTTTACTATGGAAATAAAATTTTGACAAATTTTACTATGGAAATAAAATTTTGACAAATTTTACTATGGAAGTAAAATATTGACAAAGTTTTCTATTGAAATAAAATTTTGAAAAAATTTGCTATGGAAATAAAATGTTGACAAAATTGTCTATAGAAATAAAATTTTGACAAAATTGTCTATAGAAATAAAATTTTGACAACATTTTCTATAGAAATAAAATTTTGACAAAATTTTCTATGGAAATAAAATTTTGACAAATTTTACTATGGAAATAAAATTTTGACAAATTTTACTATGGAAATAAAATATTGACAAAGTTTTCTATGGAAATAAAATTTTGACAAAATTTGCTTTGGAAATAAAATGTTGACAAAATTTTCTATGGAAATAAAGTTTGACAAATTTTACTATGGGAATAAAATGTTGACAAAATTTTCTAAGCACATAAAATTTTAAAAAATGTTTCTATATAAATAAAATGTTGACAAAATTTTGATAACATTTTTTATGTAAATAAAAATTTTTCCAAATTTTTCTATGGAAATAAAATTTTGAAAAATTTTCTATTGAAATACAATTTTGACAAAATTTTTTATACAAATAAAATTTTGACAAAATTTTTTATGCAAATAAAATTTTGACAAAATTTTTTGTCCAAATAAAATTTTGATAAAAATTTTTATACAAATGAAATTTTGACAAAATTTTCTATAGAAATACTATTTTGAGACAATTTTCTATTTAAATAAAATTTTGACAAAAGTTTTTATACAAATAAAATTTGACAAACATTTTTATACAAATTAAATTTTGACAAAATTTTTTTTTAGAAATAAAATTTTGACAAAATTTTCTATAGAAATAAAATGTTGACAAATAAAATTTTGATAAAATTTTCAGTAGAAATAAAATGTTGAAAATTTTTTCTATGAAAATAAAATTTTGACAAATTTTTCTATGGAAATAGAATTATGACAAAATTTTCTATATATAGAGATAAAATTTTGACAAAATTTGCTATAGAAATGAATTTTTTTCAAAATTTTTATATAGAGATTAAATTTTGACGAAATTTTCTATAGAAATAAAATTTTGACAAAATTGTCTATAGAAATAAAATTTTGACAACATTTTCTATAAAATACAATTTTGACAAAATTTTCTATGGATATAAAATTTTGACAAATTTTACTATGGAAATAAAATTTTGACAAATTTTACTATGGAAATAAAATATTGACAAAGTTTTCTATGGAAATAAAATTTTGACAAAATTTGCTATGGAAGTAAAATGTTGACAAAATTTTCTATGGGAATAAAATTTTGACAAAATTTTCTAAGCACATAAATTTTTAAAAAATGCTTCTATGGAAATAAAATGTTGACATAAATTTGATAAATTTTTTTATGTAATTAAAATTTTTTCCACATGTTTCTATGGAAATAAAATTTAGACAAAATTTTCTATAGAAATAGAATTTAGACAAAATTTTCTATAGAAATAAAATTTTGACAAAATTTTCTATAAAAATAAAATTTTGACCAAATTTTCTATAGAAATACAATTTTGACAAAATTTTTTATACAAATAAAATTTTGACAAAATTTTTTATACAAATAAAATTTTGACAAAATTTCCTATAGAAATACAATTTTGAGAAAATTTTCTATTGAAATAAAATTTTGACAACATTTTCTATAGAAATAAAATTTTGACAAAATTTTCTATGGAAACAAAATTTTGACAAAATTTGCTATGGAAATAAAATGTTGACAAAATTTTCTAAGCACATAAAATTTTAAGAAATGTTTCTATGGAAATAAAATGTTGACAAAATTTTCTAAGCACATCAAATTTTAAGAAATGTTTCTATGGAAATAAAATGTTGACAAAATTTTGATAAAATTTTTTCCAAATTTTTCTATGGAAATAAAATTTTGACAAAATTCTCTATAGAAATAAAATTTTGACAAAATTTTCTACAGAAATACAATTTTGACAAAATTTTTTATATAAATAAAATTTTGACAAATTTTTTATCCAAATAAAATTTTGACAATTTTTTTATCCAAATAAAATTTTGATAAAAATTTTTATACAAATGAAATTTTGACAAAATTGTCTATAGAAATAAAATTTTAACAAAATTTTCTATAGAAATGCAATTTTGAGAAAATTTTCTATTGAAATAAAATTTTGACAAAATTTTTTATGCAAATAGAATTTGACAAAAGTTTTTATACAAATTAAATTTTGAAAAAAATTTTTTTAGGAATAAAATTTTGACAAAATTTTCTATAGAAATAAAATGTTGACAAAGTTTTCTATAGAAATAAAATTTTGAAAAATGTTTCTGTGGAAATAAAATGTTGACAAAATTTTCTATGGAAATAAAGTTTTGACAAAATTTACTATGGAAATAATATTTTGGCGAAATTTTCTACGCAAATAAAATTTTGAAAAATGTTTCTATGGAAATAAAATGTTGAAAAAATTTTGATAAAAGTTTCTATGGAAATAAAATTTTGCCAAATGTTTCTATGGAAATAATATTTTGACAAAATTTTCTATAAAAATAAAATTTTGACAAAATTATCTATAGAAATAAAATTTTGACAACATATTCTATAGAAATGAAATTTTTAAAAAGTTTACTATAAAACGGACGAGCAGTTTAGAAATGATAGCAACCTGAAGTTGGTTGCAACCCATATCAACCATACTGTGTACTTTTATAATGTGTGTATGAGTGTGTGTGCTTTTTGATATTTCTGTCAAAATATTGGTCATTCCAGACTTCATGATCTAAGTTTCGTTATGTATGGAGTTTTGTACAAATTACCCAGCAACAACGAAACATGATGATGGCTGACTTGAATTGGCTTTGCGTGTTTGTCAGTGTCTTATCGTTTGTCAACATTTTGGCACTTGTGGAAAATTACATTTGATTAGGCCTCACTATCCACCCAAAAATTGTGAAGGGAAGTCATCCCTCCCCATACCCATAACCACTACATGAACTACATACAAACATCTAACACTCAACGTCTTTGATAGCCGCCAAGTTGTAATACAGCTTCCAAAATGATGCAAACGCCCTGTCCATTGAAACCACACAAAAAATTTGTAAAAGTCACCACGAACACGAGAAAAAAACAAAACCTAGTCACCACCAAAAATTTTAAAAATTTCTAACTGAAATGTGGTTTGAAAATTTGTCTGGCGTTGTAATTATTTTTCGTCTTTTTTAGCATTTTTGTTTTTTTATTTCCTTCGATGATTGGCGTATGTAGTGAGTGAACACCAGCAAGCCCAACCAAGCTATTGAGTGAGTGTAATAAACTGCAAACCATAAGAAAATTAAATTAAAAAAATGTTTTATACGAAATTGTTGTAAATGTTGTTAACAAGATTTGTAACACTACTCATAGTCAGGCAAACACACACACACACTCACACAGGAAAACATTTTTAGATCAATTTTATTTTTCAAAAAAAAAAAAAATCAAATCAAAAACTTTATAGTGATTTGTTATAATCATTTGATTTCATGATTTCGCTTGTTTGGTGGTGGATTTCATGTTTTCTGGACTCTATTTTTTTTTCATTTCATCATCAGCATATGCAGATATGCCATGGCATGGCCATATCTGGACATACATGTCCGCCTCTTGGGCCATGTTTTCCTAACAGCGTCTATTCGAAAAATAGCGATTTTATATTTATTTCAATTGCCCGTTAATGGCTGAATGTTATTTAAGTGCCGACTGATGGATGTTGCAATTTCGATTTGTTGAATATTTTGTAGAGATTTTTTTTTTTTTTGGTTTTAATTAATGGAAAATCGAACACATTTGTACATCAGTATTTTACTTTAAATTAACCATGGGAGCATACACACGAAGAAAATGATTAATTACTCAATATTTAAGTGACGAAAACTGGATAGTTTAATCAAGACTATCCACAACAAATTGTATTATCTTCAGTAATACAAGAATATTATGAAGTGATCATACAATACTCAATCAACTTTAATATATTCGTGAACAAAAAAAAAAACCGTCGAAGAATTCTTTTTGTACCTACACGATATATCATCTACTAAGGATTTGATATATTATATCAAAGCTCCGTTTTCGGATTCTCGCATTGCCTTTAAAAGTTGTGCCCTTGAAGTCCATTTGAATGAAGAAATTAAAAAAACTAAAAATAAAATTTGTTCACCAACTTCACTTTTTATTTTTATCAAAATTTGTATACCCTCCACCAAAGAAATATAGCTCTAAGACCCCATAAAGTATATATATTCTGGGTCGTGGTGAAATTCTGAATTGATCTAGCGATGTCCGTCCATATCGGTCTATAATTATATATAGCCCCCACATAAGCCGATCCCCAGATTTGAACTCCGGAGCCTCTTGGAGGAGCAAAATTCATCCGAGCCAGTTGAAATATGGTACGTGGTGTAAGTATATGGTCTCTAACAACCATGCAAGAGTTTGTCCATATCGGATCATAATTATATATAGCCCCCATATAAACCGACCCCAAATTTGACCTCAGGGGCATCTTGGAGGAAAAAAATTCATCTGATCCGTTTGAAATTTGGTACGTGGTCTAAGTATATGGTCTCTAACAACCATGCAAGAGCTGGTCCATATCGGTTCATAATTATATATAGCCCCCATAAAAAGCGATCCCTAAATTTGACCTCCGGACCATCTTGGAGGAGCAAAATTCATCCGATTCGGTAGAAATTTGGTACATTACGCTAGTATATGGTCCCTAACAAACATGCCAAAAATTGGTCATTATCGGTCTATAGTTATATATAGCCGATCCCCAATCACACAAAAATTGGTCCATATCGGCAAAAATAATCTACCAACATTTTATTTCTATAGAAATTTTTGTCAAAATTCTATACACCATTTTGTCAAAATTTAATTTCTATACACAATTTTGTCAAAATTTTATTTCTATACACCATTTTGTCAAGATTTTTTTCTATAGAAAATTTTGTCAAAATTTTATTTCAATAAATTTTTTTTTACAAAATTTTGTCAAAATTGTATTTTTATAGATATTTTTTCAAAATTATATTTCATATATACTTGTTTTATTTTAATTCTTTAATTTAAATTAATTTTGTTAGAAACAAATTCATTTATATTAAACCAATTTTATTTTTTCAAAATTATATTTCATGTTAGCCTGATACCGAAACAGGCAATTGACGTTCAAATGCATTATATCTAATTATACAATTATTTTTCGAGCTTTATGGACAGATATTGAAAAGAAGAATACAAATTTGTATCTGGCGTTTTCTTTTCAATGGCTCTATTGACCATGTATAATTAGATTTTTTCAAAATTTTATTTCTATATCAAATTTTGTCAAAATTTTATTCCTAAGAAAATTTTGTCAAAATTTTATTTCTATAGAAAATTTGTCGAAGAAGTTTTAAGATACCTTGCAATCGGCAAGTGTTACCGCAACCCAAGTACTTCGATAGTTATATATAGCCGATCCCCAATCACACAAAAATTGGTCCATATCGCCAAAAATAATCTACCAACATTTTATTTCTAAAGAAATTTTTGTCAAAATTTTATTTCTATATAAAATTTCTTCAAAGTTTTATTTCTATAGAAAATTTCTTCAAAGTTTTATTTCTATAGAAAATTTTGTCAAGATTTGATTCTATAGAAAATTTTGTCAAAATTTTATTTCTATAGCAAATTTTGTCAAAATTTTATTTCTATAGAAAATTTTGTCAAAATTTTATTTCTATACAAAATTTTGTCAAAATTTTATTTCTGTAGAAAATTTTGTCAAAATTTTATTTTTATAGACATTTTTTCAAAAATTTTTCTTTCTATAGCAAATTTTGTCAAAATTTTATTTCTATAGCAAATTTTGTCAAAATTTTATTTCTATAGAAAATTTTTTCAAAATGTTATTGCTATAGAAAATTTTGTCGAAGAAGTTTTAAGGTCCCTTGCCATCGGCAAGTGTTACTGCAACCCAAGTAATTCGATTGTGGATGACAGTCTGTAGTAGAAGTTTCTGCGCAATCCATGGTGGAGGGTACATAAGATTCGGCCTGGCCGAACTTAAGGCCGTATATTCTTGTAATTCTAATTCTAATAAATTAATAAATTATTTTTAGACCGTCCACCATAGGATGGGGGGTATATTAACTTTGTCATTCCGTTTGTAACACATCGAAATATTGCTCTAAGACCCCTTCAAGTATATATATTCTGGGTCGTGGTGAAATTGTGAGTCGATCTAAGCATGTCCGTCCGTCCGTCTGTTGAAATCACCCTAACTTTCGAACGAAACAAGCTATCGACTTGAAACTTGGCACAAGTAGTTGTTATAGATGTATGTCGGATGGTATTGCAAATGGGTCATATCGATCCACTTTTACGTATAGCCCCCATATAAATGGACCTCCTGATTTGGCTTGCGGAGCCGATAAGAGTAGCATATTTCATCCGATCTGGCTGAAATTTGGTACATAGTGTAAGTATAGTCTCTAGCAACCATGCGAAAATTGGTCAATATCGGTCAATAATTATATATAGCCTCCATATAAACCGATCCCCAGATTTGGCTTGCGGATCCTCTAAGAGAAGCAAACTTCATACTATCCGGCTGAAATTTGGTACATGGTGTTATTATATGGTCTCTAACAACCGTGCAAAAATTTGAGGCTCCGCAAGCCAAATCGGGGGATCGGTTTATATGGAGGGCTATATATAATTATGAATCGATATGGACAAATTTTTGCACGGTTGTTAAAGACCATATAATAACACCATGTACCAAATTTCAGCCGGATAGTATGAAGTTTGCTTCTCTTAGAGGATCCGCAAGCCAAATCTGGGGATCGGTTTATATGGAGGCTATATATAATTATTGACCGATATTGACCAATTTTCGCATGGTTGCTAGAGACTATACTTACACTATGTACCAAATTTCAGCCAGATCGGATGAAATATGCTACTCTTATCGGCTCCGCAAGCCAAATCAGGAGGTCCATTTATATGGGGGCTATACGTAAAAGTGGATCGATATGACCCATTTGCAATACCATCCGACATACATCTATAACAACTACTTGTGCCAAGTTTCAAGTCGATAGCTTGTTTCGTTCGAAAGTTAGGGTGATTTCAACAGACGGACGGACGGACATGCTTAGATCGACTCACAATTTCACCACGACCCAGAATATATATACTTGAAGGGGTCTTAGAGCAATATTTCGATGTGTTACAAACGGAATGACAAAGTTAATATACCCCCCATCCTATGGTGGACGGTCTAAAAATAATTTATTAATTTATTAGAATTAGAATTACAAGAATATACGGCCTTAAGTTCGGCCAGGCCGAATCTTATGTACCCTCCACCATGGATTGCGCAGAAACTTCTACTACAGACTGTCATCCACAATCGAATTACTTGGGTTGCAGTAACACTTGCCGATGGCAAGGGACCTTAAAACTTCTTCGACAAAATTTTCTATAGCAATAACATTTTGAAAAAATTTTCTATAGAAATAAAATTTTGACAAAATTTGCTATAGAAATAAAATTTTGACAAAATTTGCTATAGAAAGAAAAATTTTTGAAAAAATGTCTATAAAAATAAAATTTTGACAAAATTTTCTACAGAAATAAAATTTTGACAAAATTTTGTATAGAAATAAAATTTTGACAAAATTTTCTATAGAAATAAAATTTTGACAAAATTTGCTATAGAAATAAAATTTTGACAAAATTTTCTATAGAATCAAATCTTGACAAAATTTTCTATAGAAATAAAACTTTGAAGAAATTTTCTATAGAAATAAAATTTTGACAAAAATTTCTTTAGAAATAAAATGTTGGTAGATTATTTTTGGCGATATGGACCAATTTTTGTGTGATTGGGGATCGGCTATATATAACTATCGAAGTACTTGGGTTGCGGTAACACTTGCCGATTGCAAGGTATCTTAAAACTTCTTCGACAAATTTTCTATAGAAATAAAATTTTGACAAAATTTTCTTAGGAATAAAATTTTGACAAAATTTGATATAGAAATAAAATTTTGAAAAAATCTAATTATACATGGTCAATAGAGCCATTGAAAAGAAAACGCCAGATACAAATTTGTATTCTTCTTTTCAATATCTGTCCATAAAGCTCGAAAAATAATTGTATAATTAGATATAATGCATTTGAACGTCAATTGCCTGTTTCGGTATCAGGCTAACATGAAATATAATTTTGAAAAAATAAAATTGGTTTAATATAAATGAATTTGTTTCTAACAAAATTAATTTAAATTAAAGAATTAAAATAAAACAAGTATATATGAAATATAATTTTGAAAAAATATCTATAAAAATACAATTTTGACAAAATTTTGTAAAAAAAAAATTTATTGAAATAAAATTTTGACAAAATTTTCTATAGAAAAAAATCTTGACAAAATGGTGTATAGAAATAAAATTTTGACAAAATTGTGTATAGAAATTAAATTTTGACAAAATGGTGTATAGAAATAAAATTTTGACAAAAATTTCTATAGAAATAAAATGTTGGTAGATTATTTTTGCCGATATGGACCAATTTTTGTGTGATTGGGGATCGGCTATATATAACTATAGACCGATAATGACCAATTTTTGGCATGGTTATTAGCGGCCTTATACTAACACCACGTTTCAAATTTCAACCGGATCGGATGAATTTTGCTCCTCCAAGAGGCTCCGGAGATCAAATCTGGGGAACGGTTTATATGGGGGCTATATAATTATGGACCAATTCTTGCGTGTTTGTTAGAGACCATATACTAACACCATGTACCAAATTTCAGCCGGATCGGATGAAATTTGCTTCTCTTAGAGGCTCCGCAAGCCAAATCGCTAATAAGGCTCCGCAAGCCAAATCGCTATAAGGCCGCTAATAACCATGCCAAAATTGGTCCATATCGGTCTATAGTTATAAAGGGTGATTCTTTTGAGGTTAGGATTTTCATGCATTAGTATTTGACAGATCACGTGGGATTTCAGACATGGTGTCAAAGAGAAAGATGCTCAGTATGCTTTGACATGTCATCATGAATAGACTTACGATCTGCCACAACGTCGAATTTTCAGTGAATGGGCCCTAGAAAAGTTGGCAGAAAATCCGCTTTTTTATCGACAAATTTTGTTCAGCGATGAGGCTCATTTCTGGTTGAATGGCTACGTAAATAAGCAAAATTGCCGCATTTGGAGTGAAGAGCAACCAGAAGCCGTTCAAGAACTGCCCATGCATCCCGAAAAATGCACTGTTTGGTGTGGTTTGTACGCTGGTGGAATCATTGGACCGTATTTTTTCAAAGATGCTGTTGGACGCAATGTTACGGTGAATGGCGATCGCTATCGTTCGATGCTAACAAACTTTTTGTTGCCAAAAATGGAAGAACTGAACTTGGTTGACATGTGGTTTCAACAAGATGGCGCTACATGCCACACAGCTCGCGATTCTATGGCCATTTTGAGGGAAAACTTCGGAGAACAATTCATCTCAAGAAATGGACCGGTAAGTTGGCCACCAAGATCATGCGATTTGACGCCTTTAGACTATTTTTTGTGGGGCTACGTCAAGTCTAAAGTCTACAGAAATAAGCCAGCAACTATTCCAGCTTTGGAAGACAACATTTCCGAAGAAATTCGGGCTATTCCGGCCGAAATGCTCGAAAAAGTTGCCCAAAATTGGACTTTCCGAATGGACCACCTAAGACGCAGCCGCGGTCAACATTTAAATGAAATTATCTTCAAAAAGTAAATGTCATGGACCAATCTAACGTTTCAAATAAAGAACCGATGAGATTTTGCAAATTTTATGCGTTTTTTTTAAAAAAAAAGTTATCAAGCTCTTAACAAATCACCCTTTATATAGCCGATCCCCAATCATACATAAATTGGTCCATATCGGTTCGAAATCATGGATGCCAATCGAGCCAAAAATAATCTACCAAAATTTTATTTTTATAGAAAACATTGTCAAAATGTTATTTCTATAGAAAATTTTGTCAAAATTTTATTTCTAGAAAATTTTGTCAAAATTTTATTTCTATAGAAAATTTTGTCAAAATTTTATTTCTATAGAAAATTTTGTCAAAATTTTATTTCTACAGAAATTTTTTTCCAAATTTAATTTCTGTAGAAAATTTTGTCAAAATTTTACTTCTATAGAAAATGTTGTCAAAATTTTATTTTATATAAATTTTAATATATACCACGTATGGACTATGTGGTATATATAGTACGGTGTTAGGAAGTTTTAAGATACCGTGCCATCGGCTTCAGTGGAAGTTTCTACGCAATCCATGGTGGAGGGTACATAAGCTTCGGCCTGGCTGAACTTACGGCCGTATATACTTGTAATACCCACCACCATAGGATGGGGGTATATTAAATTTGTCATTCCGTTTGTAACACATCGAAATATTGATCTAAGACCCCATAAAGTATATATATTCTGGGTCGTGGTGAAATTCTGAGTCAATCTGAGCATGTCCTTCCGTCCGTCTGTTGAAATCACGCAAACTTCCGAACGAAACAAGCTATCGACTACAAACTTGGCACAAGTAGTTGTTATTGATGTAGGTCGGATGTTATTGCAAATGGGCCATATCGGTCCACTTTTACGTATAGCCCCCATATAAACGGACCCCCAAATTTGGCTTGCGAGGTCTCTAAGAGAAGCAAATTTCATCCGATCCGGCTGACATTTGGTACATAGTTTTGGTATATGGTCTTTAACAACCATGCTAAAATTGGTCCACATCGGTCCATAATTATATATAGCCCCCATATAAACCGATCCGCCGATTTGGCTTGCGAGGCCTCTAAGAGGAGCAAATTTCATCCGATCCGGCTGAAATTTGGTACATGATGTTAATATATGGTCTCTAACAACCATGCAAAAATTGGTCCACATCGGTTCGTAATTATATATAGCCCCCATATAAACCGATCACCAGATTTGACCTCCGGAGCCTATTGGAAGACCAAAATTCATCTGATTCAGTTGAAATGTGGTACGTGGTGTTAATGTATGGCCTCAAACTCCCGTGCAAAAATTGGTCGAAATCGGTCCATAATTATATATAAGCCCCATATAAACCGATCCCCAGATTTGACCTCCAGAGCCCCTTGGAAGAGCAAAATTCTTCCCATTCGGTTGAAATTTGGTACGTGATGTTAGCATATGGTATCCAATAACTATGCAGGAATTGGTTCCTACACCCAGAGAAGGAATATGATCACCTCAAACATGTTTTAAGAGCAAAATGTTATTTTTGGGTGGTGACCATGTAACATGGTTTTCGCAACCATGTTATTTTCTCGGAAATCATGTATCTGATTACGGCAAGCAGGTTATATTTAACGAAAAAATAACATTTTAGTGACAAACATGTTACATGGTCACCATACAAAAATAACATTTTGCTCTTGAAACATGTATGAGGTGATCATATTCCTTCTCTGCGTGTATCAGCCCATAATTATATATAGCTCCCATATAAACCGATCCCCAGATTTGACCTCCGGTGCCTTTTGGAGAAGCAAAATTCATCCGATCTGCTTGAAATATGGTACGTAATGATCGTATATGATATTTAACAACCATGCCAAAAGTGGTCCATATCAGTCCATAATCATATCTAGCCCTATATAAACCGATCCCGAGATTTGGTTTTGGAGCCTCTTGAAGGAGCAAATTTCATCCGAGTGAGTTGAAATTTGGTACATTGTGCTAGTATATGGTCGTTAACAACCATGCCTAACTAGGTCCATATCGGTCTATAGTTATATATATCCCTCAGATAAATCGATTTCCAATCACACAAAAATTGGTCCATATGAAGTTCATAATTGTATATAGCCCCCATATAAGCGACCCCCATATTTCAATTCTGGCTCCCTACGTACCGTACAAAAAGTCCATATCGATTCGTAATTATTTGTAGACTTAACTATACATAACTTTTTTGTCTAATATATACCACGTATAGACTAACTCACAATTTAGAAAACGATGTTAAGAAGTTTTAAGATACCACAAGCCAAGTATTTCGATTGTGGATGACAGTCTTTCGTAGAAGATTCGGCCTGGCCGAACTTACGGCCGTATATACTTGTTTTATTTTAATTCTTTAATTTAAATGAATTTTGTTAGAAACAAATTCATATATATTAAACCAATTTTCTCTTATAAATTCAAAACTTTTTAAACTCTGGTACAAATTTAGAAATGGTTAAAATTTTGGTCCAATGTTTCTATTTGCGTTAACCTATATATCCAAAAGTCATTCGATACACTATGATTCTAATATCCTTTCCCTAACACTAAATGATGTTGCATTTATGGAAAAGTTAAAACAATTTACCCGCAACCTTAACCTGTCATTCCCGTCGTCATCATCATCAACATCGTTGTGGGCATCATCATGAAAATGCCAACAGCCAAGGTAAAGTTAACATTTCACTCATTTTTATATCCATCCATTCCGTCCATAAGGAAATCCCTCTACTACTCTAGCTCACACAAAAAATCCCTAGTAGAAAAAAAACGAATCGAAATCGAAAACTACCAGACAAGATGTGATAAAGCTGAAACTGATTCACTCAGTTACCTCCCAGACTGACATGGCAAATTTTCTAAAGCGACCAACCTAACCCCTTTTACCCTTATGAGACAAGGGGAATCGAACTAGGACGTTAAAACAATAAAAACAAGTTCCATTAGTTTAACGCATAAATCGTAACATACTGACAAATGCATTTTTGCGTTACTTTATGACTAAAACATTCAGATGGATGGATAGATAGTGATAGAGAGATCCTTTAGCCAAGGATCTCTCCTGGATGAGTTCTTGTTTTTGGGCCACTGGTGGCGTTAGTAGTTGAATTACAATATATAAGAGTTTGAAAGTGGGTGTGTGTGTGTGTAGTTTGTATGCTACGAAATTGAAACTAAAAGTTTACAATATCCACGACAAACGAATGATACAGTGGGTAAGATGTTGTGGAGATGGGTTTCAAAACCTTCTGGGGAATAATAGCAAATATGGGAGTTTGGAACTTAGCACTACCAAGTGGAATTAGGAATCAATACTCTAGAATACATACTCAACTGAAAATTTACACCTTCAACTGGTCACCAGAGTTCAAGCACCGCCGGTGCTCGTATTCATCGACCATAAGGACAAAGTAAATGACTAATATTATAGGGAAAATGTCTTAAAGATAGTATTGAGCCCTGGACAGACGAACATTTCTGTAAGTTTTTGTAAATTTTCCTGAATCCCTTTAAAAATACAGATGTGATCAGTTACTTAACACAAAAACGAACTTATATGTCCAATACTGTAGCTTAGACCAATTTTTCTATCAAACACCATAGGGCTATCAAACGGCCAGCTGTGACGCTTAAAGGTATGCAATGAAAATTGTCGATATTAGGTACACAGAATTCTCCACTGAACTGTTAACTTCAAGTATTAAATTTTGATAAAATGGAGATAATATGATTGCTAAATTTATTTAGATCTAATAAAAAAATGTCTTCAAGATTTTCTAGAAAATTAAAAAATCTTGTAAAATTGAATTAAAACGTGTGTGAGACGTTTTGTGCCACCTTTTATTTTGAGTGACACTAGTTTATGTCACTATGGTTTTGTGGCACACAATGGTTCTCGATTCTCTTCGTTATAACTAAAATTTGTTTGAATTGTCCCACTGTACCTTACTCTGCTACCCAGGATACTATTGTGCGGTTGGTACATGCCGTGGTTTTTCTTACAGAGCATCTTGAATCATTCGCCAACGTGGTTAGTTTCATTTTTATCTCCAAAGTACTTTGGAACATTTTAGTGGTGGTTCGTTAGCTTATGACCAAGAATTTCATTCAAGAACTTCACAAAACTGTGGCCAAGCAAAACGCGATGAACATTAATTTCGCTTTTTTTCCGCTCCTCTCCTCTTCTCACCATTCCATAGGATTCGATTTCTTGTGTTTTAGTAGTGCTACAGCAGCTACAAATGCTGGTTATTGGTTTTTGTTTGTTTTGTTGGGGGGGCCAACAAACGAATATAGTCTGGAAAGGAAAACCAAAGCAAATCAGATCAATAAACTATTGGGGTTTCAATAAAGAAACCAAAATGTTGCAAAAGCCAAACCAAAGAACTTCAAAAAAACAAAAAAAAAAAACAAAAAAGACAAACGAACAACTCGAGGTGAATTGTTCAAAAGATTTACTTTCTTATGGGGGTCATATACAAAGGCTCTTCTATTGTCTTACTATGTGTGCGTGCATCTGTGTTTGAATGACGGTGCGTTGTGGGTTGTGCACTTTTTTTTTTGTTGTTTTTTTGTTTCACTTTTGACCAGAAAACGAAATTGCTTTATAATTACTGAACGCCACCGAAAGTGCATCGATGAAATTTTTTCCGTTTGCTTAGCCTTTAGTTGTTCTTCTCTATTCTCTCTTGAGTTAATAGCAAACGTGTAAAAACGTACCACAAAGATTTTGGGAAAATAAAATTTGCCGGCTAAGTCGAATTTGTAAATACTTTTCAGCTTGATTTCGGTAAAAGAGAATGATTTTGTTTTGTGAAATTGGTCCAGGGGTCGTATGAAATAATCTATGTCACCAAAAGTTATAAAAGCTATAGAAAATCCTGTGAAAATTTTATGTCTATAGAAAATTTTATCCCTATAGAAAATTTTGCCAAAATTTTGTCAACATTTTATCTCTATAGAAAATTTTGTCAAAATTTTATTTCTATAAAAAATTTTGTCAAAATTATATCTCTATAGAAAATTTTGTCAAAATTTTATCTCTATAGAAAATTTTGTCAAAATTTTATCTCTATAGAAAATTTTGTCAAAATTTTATCTCTATAGAAAATTTTGTCAAAATTTTATCTCTATAGAAAATTTTGTCAAAATTTATCTCTATAGAAAATTTTGTCACAATTTTATCTCTATAGAAAATTTTGTCAAAATTTTATCTCCATAGAAAATTTTGTCAACATTTTTCTCTATCGAAAATGTTTACAACATTTTATCTCTATAGAAAATTTTGTCAAAATTTTATCTCTATAGAAAATCTTGTCAAAATTTTATTTCTATAGAAAATTTTGTCACAATTGTATTTCTATAGAAAATTTTGTCAAAATTTTATTCTATAAAAAATTTTGTCAAAATGTTATCTTTATAGAAAATTTTGTCAAAATTTTATCTCGTTAGAAAATTATGTCAAAATTTTCGCTCTATAGAAAATTTTGTCAAAATTTTATCTCTATAGAAAATTTTGTCAAAATTTTATCTTTATAGAAAATTTTGTCAAAATTTTATCTCTATAGAAAATTTTGTCAACATTTTATCTCTATAGAAAATTTTGTCAAAATTTTATTTCTATATATCTATAGAAAATTTTGTTAACATTTTATCTCTATAGAAAATTTTGTCAAAATTGTATCTCTATAGAAAATTTTGTCACAATTTTATCTCTATAGAAAATTTTGTCAAAATTTTATCTCCATAGAAAATTTTGTCAACATTTTTCTCTATCGAAAATGTTTACAACATTTTATCTCTATAGAAAATTTTGTCAAAATTTTATCTCTATAGAAAATCTTGTCAAAATTTTATTTCTATAGAAAATTTTGTCACAATTGTATTTCTATAGAAAATTTTGTCAAAATTTTATTCTATAAAAAATTTTGTCAAAATGTTATCTTTATAGAAAATTTTGTCAAAATTTTATCTCGTTAGAAAATTATGTCAAAATTTTAGCTCTATAGAAAATTTTGTCAAAATTTTATCTCTATAGAAAATTTTGTCAAAATTTTATCTTTATAGAAAATTTTGTCAAAATTTTATCTCTATAGAAAATTTTGTCAACATTTTATCTCTATAGAAAATTTTGTCAAAATTTTATTTCTATATATCTATAGAAAATTTTGTTAACATTTTATCTCTATAGAAAATTTTGTCAAAATTGTATCTCTATAGAAAATTTTGTCAAAATGTTATCTTTATAGAAAATTTTGTCACAATTTTATCTCTATAGAAAATTTTGTCAAAATTTTATCTCTATAGAAAATTTTGTCAAAATTGTATCTTTATGGAAAATTTTGTCAAAATTTTATTTCTATAAAAAATTTTGTCAAAATTATATCTCTATAGAAAATTTTGTCAAAATTTTATCTCTATAGAAAATTTTGTCAAAATTTTATCTCTATAGAAAATTTTGTCAAAATTTTATCTCTATAGAAAATTTTGTCAAAATTTATCTCTATAGAAAATTTTGTCACAATTTTATCTCTATAGAAAATTTTGTCAAAATTTTATCTCCATAGAAAATTTTGTCAACATTTTATCTCTATAGAAAATGTTTACAACATTTTATCTCTATAGAAAATTTTGTCAAAATTTTATCTCTATAGAAAATCTTGTCAAAATTTTATTTCTATAGAAAATTTTGTCACAATTGTATTTCTATAGAAAATTTTGTCAAAATTTTATTCTATAAAAAATTTTGTCAAAATGTTATCTTTATAGAAAATTTTGTCAAAATTTTATCTCGTTAGAAAATTATGTCAAAATTTTAGCTCTATAGAAAATTTTGTCAAAATTTTATCTCTATAGAAAATTTTGTCAAAATTTTATCTTTATAGAAAATTTTGTCAAAATTTTATCTCTATAGAAAATTTTGTCAACATTTTATCTCTATAGAAAATTTTGTCAAAATTTTATTTCTATATATCTATAGAAAATTTTGTTAACATTTTATCTCTATAGAAAATTTTGTCAAAATTGTATCTCTATAGAAAATTTTGTCAAAATTGTATCTCTATAGAAAATTTTGTCACAATTTTATCTCTATAGAAAATTTTGTCAAAATTTTATCTCTATAGAAAATTTTGTCAAAATTGTATCTTTATAGAAAATTTTGTCAAAATTGTATCTTTATAAAAAATTTTGTCTAATTTTTATCTCTATAGAAAACTTTGTTAAAAAATTTTATTATCTATAAGAAATTTTATATCTATAAGAAATTTTGTCAAAATTTTATCTCTATAGAAAATTTTGTCAAAATTTTATCTCTATAGAAAATTTTGTCAAAATTTTATCTCTATAGAAAATTTTGTCAAAATTTTATCTCTATAGAAAATTTTGTCAAAATTTTATCTCTATAGAAAATTTTGTCAAAATTTTATCTCTATAGAAAATTTTGTCAAAATTGTATCTTTATAGAAAATTTTGTCAAATTGTATCTTTATAGAAAATTTTGTCAAATTTTTATCTCTATAGAAAATTTTGTTAAAATTTTATATCTATAGAAAATCTTGTCAAAATTTTATGTCTATAGAAAATTTTGTCAAATATGTATTTCTATAGAAAATTTTGTCAAAATTTTATCTCTATAGAAAATTTTGTCAAAATTTTATCTCTATAGAAAATTTTGTCAAAATTGTATCTCTATAGAAAATTTTGTCAAAATTGTATCTCTATAGAAAATTTTGTCAAAATTTTATCTCTATAGAAAATGTTTTCAAAATTTTATCTCTGTAGAAAATATTGTCAAAATTTTATCTCTGTAGAAAATATTGTCAAAATATTATCTCTATAGAAAATTGTGTAAAAGTTTTATCTCTATAGAAAATTTTCTCAAAATTGTATCTCTATAAAAAATTTTGTCAAAATTTTTTCTCTATAGAAAATCTTGTCAAAATTTTATCTCTATAGAAAATTTTGTCAAAATTTTATCTCTATAGAAAATTTTGTGAAAATTTTATCTCGATAGAAAATTTTGTCAAAATTTTATCTCTATAGAAAATGTCGTCAAAATGTGTTTTCTTGAGAAAATTTGTGAAGTACTCTTGTTTGAGAGGAATATCTTGCAAAACCTACCAAGACATTAAGAAATCTATCAAACAGTAAAAAATCTACCATTTTTGGTACAATTCTACTAACTGTGGCAACCGTGAATGCAAGGCTAACGAACTTCCACTGTGCCACAAAATGCGACAGTAAACAGCCGGTGACAATCCTCAGCGCAGCGTGGGTTCTACTAATATTGTTTGTTTCGGCTTTCAACATCTTTGGCGTATTAAAAAGTTCGCTCCACAAACATAATGCAGATCTTCTCTTGCCGCTTGGGGTGTAAGAGAGGTTTACAATTTATCCAGTGCAAACTATTGTAGCCAAGTATTTAGTACCACAACAAACTTCTATACCCGAATCTTAGGTGTAGGGTATTTAAACGTAACTAAAAGGAAATTCGTGTGAATCACACGTGAGTTTACTGCAATATTCTATGCCAATTTCAATTCTGCACCTTTCCGTTTCACACGAATCACAGCAATTTGTGTGTGGTGCAATTGTTACAGGTGGAAATTTATGATGATGGCAAAAACTGATAATGCCAATAGCCAATTTCTGCCAGTTCAACATTAGGAAATAAATTCTGCAAATAGCGCCCTCTCCACCTATTTGGTTCTTCTTTCCGCCAACGACTATGTTGTATACATTTGGCAAAGTGAGTTATATTCGGACAATAGAAATTGCCAAATACACTCTTTAAGAATTTCCCTTAAACAAAATAGTAATTAATTCAGCAATAAATCACTTTGGTCTTTTCAAAAAAAAAAAAAAAAAACTCAGGATTCTGGTGTATTTTTAGTCATTTGCGTGGATGATGCCAATATTTGGATTTATTTTGGCACAAAAAAGAAGGAAAACAGATGGGCCGAATCACAAAATCAGCCATAGGGAATGCTAAATAAAGTGCATAAAATTTGGAAAAATCGTTTTTTAATGACTGAATGGCTCGTCGATTTTGAGACAGGAAATGCTTTGTACGTGAATGTTTTGTTTTTGCGCTTCAATGCAGTTTTTTTGGAGTATTTTGTCTGAAAATAATTTTTTGGCGCCGTCACATTTTTTTCATGGCAGATTTTTTACAAAAATTAATTTGTCATATTTTTGGAATTTTCAAAGTGAAAATATGTTTATTACAGGGGAAGTAACAAGACAATAAAGGCTGAGTCCGATAGGGAATGGTCTGAATAGCAGGTCTATGGAGGGAAAGAAGCACATTGCAGAAACCAGGCTAGAATCTGCGGTCATATCTTTAACTAGCACACTCGAGATTAAGAAATAGTGGAAACATTGGTCTGCACTCATAGGACTAATGTCCACCACTTCAACAGCCGGTGCACTGAATTTGCACCACTTCTTAATGTGTTATCCGAATTTAGAGTTTTCGCTGAGAATGGTAGATTTTTTATAACACCACGGTGGCTCCTTTCTACCAGGAATCGAACCCACAAGGTCGTGGGTTCAATTCCTGCTTCAACCGAACACCATAAAGTTTTTCAGCGGTGGATTACCCCACCTCAGTAATGCTGGTGACATTTCTGAGGGTTTCAACGCTTCTCTAAGTGGTTTCACTGCAATGTGGAACGCTGTTCGGACTCGGCTATAAAAAGGAGGTCCCTTGTCATTGAGCATAACATGGAATTGGGCAGCACTCAGTGATAAGCGAAAAGTTCACCACTGTGGTATCACAACGGACTGAATAGTCTAAGTGAGCCTGAAATATCGGGCTGCCACTAAAGGGTGATACGGTCAAAATTTGGTCAATATAAAGTTGACGTATTTCTTTCAATTTTGCATTTAAAAAACCTGAACAGCCCTCATTTTGAAGGTGTGTGTGTGTGTAGAATGCTGCTCCTATTTTGATTTTGGAATTCACTCTTCAGTTGTCAAAATGCCGTCCAATCAAGAAGAGCAGCGTATCAAAATTTTGCTAGCACATCGCGAAAATCCGAGCTACTCGCACGCAAAGCTGGCAAAATCGCTAAAAGTTGCCAAATCAACCGTTACAAATGTAATTAAAGTGTTTGGGGAACGTTTGTCGACAGCCAGGAAGTCTGGATCGGGGGGAAATCGAAAACCGGAAGCCGCTGAGACGACAAAGAGAGTTGCCGGTAGTTTCAAGCGAAACCCTAACCTCTCTCTCCGAGATGCCGCAAATAAGCTGGGTGTATCGTCTACAACCGTGTATCGAGACAAAAAACGAGCCGGACTATCGACTTACAAGAAGGTAGTGACTCCAAATCGCAATGATAAACAAAATACGACGGCCAAAGCGCGATCCCGGAGGCTGTACACGACGATGCTGACGAAGTTTGACTGCGTGGTAATGACGACGAAACCTACGTCAAAGCCGACTACAAGCAGCTTCCGGGACAGGAGTTTTATACGGCAAAAGGAAGGGGAAAGGTAGCAGATATTTTCAAGCACATAAAACTGTCAACGTTCACAAAGAAATATTTGGTTGGGCAAGCCATCTGTACCTCTGGCTTGAAAAGCAGCATTTTCATAGCTTCCGGGACTGTCAACCAAGAAATTTACGTGAAAGAGTGTTTGAATAAACGTCTGCTGCCTTTCCTGAAGAAACACGGTTGTTCCGTACTGTTTTGGCCGGATTTGGCATCTTGCGCTTACGGTAAAAAGACCATGAAGTGGTACGCCGCCAACAACGTACAGGTGGTTCCTAAGGACAAGAACCCTCCCAACACGCCAGAGCTCCGCCCAATTGAGAAATACTGGGCTATTGTCAAGCGGAACCTAAAGAAGACCAAAAACTGCTAAGGACGAGCAGCAGTTCAAGGCAAACTGGCTTTCTGAGGCGACGAAGGTGGACAAGGTGGCTGTACAAATTTTAATGGCAGGTGTCAAGCGTGAGGCCCGCCAATTCGGATTTGGAAAAGCGAAAGACTAACTGATTATTTTTCCTGAATTTTATACTAATTGAACTTGAACAAATATATACGGCCGTAAGTTCGGCCAGGCCGAAGCTTATGTACTCTCCACCATGGATTGCGTAGAAACTTCTACTGAAGACTGTCATCCACAATCGAATTACTTGGGTTGCGGTAACTTTTGCCGATGACAAGGTATCTTAAAACTACCTAATACCGTAATATATACCACGTAGTCCATACGTGGTATATATTAAACTTAAAATGGGCCATTAAATACGTATATAAATAAGTTTGACAAAATTTTCAATAGAAATAAAATTTTGACAAAATAAAATTTTGACAACATTTTTTATAGAAGTAAAATTTGGACAACATTTTCTATAGAAATACGATTTTAACAAAATTTTCTATAGAAATAACATTTTGACAAAATTTTCTATAGAAATAAAATTTTTACAAAATTTTCAAAAGATTTAAAATTTCGACAACATTCTCTATAGAATTACAATTTTGACAACATTTTCTACATAAATAAAATTTTGCCACAATTTTCTATAGAAATAAAATTTGACAAAATTTTCTATAGGAATAAAATTTCGACTAAATTTTCTATAGAAATAAAATTTTGCTACAATATTTTTGCGCAAGTGGCAAGCATGATTATGAACCGATGTGGACCAATTTTTGTGTGATTGGGGATCGGCTATATATAACTATAGACCGATATGGACCAATTTTTGCATGGTTATTAGCGGCCATATATTAACACCACGTTGCAAATTTCAACCGGATCGGATGAATTTTGCTCGTCCAAGTGGATCCGGAGTTCAAATCTGGGGATCAGTTTATATAGGGGCTATATATAATTATGGACTGATATGGACCAATTTTTGAATGGTTCTTAGAGACTATATACTAATACCATGTACCAAATTTCAGCCGGATCGGATGAAATTTGCTTCTCTTAGAGGATCCGCAAACCACATCTGGGAATCGGTTTATATGGGGGCTATATATAATTATGGACCGATATGGACCAAGTTTTGCATGGTTGTTAGAGACCATATACTAACAACACGTACCAAATTTCAACCGGATCGGATGAATTTTGCTCCCCTAAGAGGCTCCGGAGTTCAAATCAGTTTATGTAGGGGCTATATATAATTATGGACTGATATGGACCAATTTTTGAATGGTTCTTAGAGACTATATACTAATACCATGTACCAAATTTCAGCCGGATCGGATGAAATTTGCTTCTCTTAGAGGATCCGCAAACCACATCTGGGAATCGGTTTATATGGGGGCTATATATAATTATGGAGCGATATGGACCAATTTTTGCACGTTTGTTAGAGACCATATACTAATACCACGTACCAAATTTCAGCCCGATCGGATGAAGTTTGCTTCTCTTAGAGCAATCGCAAGCCAAATTTGGGGGTCCGTTTATATGGGGGCTATACGTAAAATGGGACCGATATGGACCAATTTTTGCACGGTTGTTAGAGACCATATACTAACACCATGTACCAAATTTCAGCCTGATCGGATGGAATTTGCTTCTTTTAGAGCAATCGCAAGCCAAATTTGGGGGTCCGTTTATATGGGGGCTATACGTAAAAGTCGAACGATAGGGACCAATTTTTGCGTGGTTGTTAGAAACCATATACTAACACTATGTACCAAATTTCAGCCTGATCAGATGAAATTTGCTTCTCTTAGAGCAATTGCAAGCCAAATTTGGGGGTCCGTTTATATGGGGGCTATACGTAAAAGTGGACCATTTGCAATACCATCCGACCTACACCAATAACAACTACTTGTGCCAAGTTTCAAGTCGATAGCTTGTTTCGTTCGGAAGTTAGCGTGATTTCAACAGACGGACGGACGGACATGCTCAGATCGACTCAGAATTTCACCACGACCCAGTATATATATATATACTTTATGGGGTCTTAGAGCAATATTTCGATATGTTACAAACGGAATGACAAAGTTAATATACCCCCATCCTATGGTGGAGGGTATAAAAAGAAATTTAATTTGATTTTTTAAATAAATGATTTCACCGATTTACACGCGTTTTCCCTTGACCAAATTTTTACCGTATCACCCTTTATACCTAACCTAAGGTTTTTCTAAATTTTGTAGATTTTTAGTAAAATTTTCTTCTAATTTTTGTATATTATATTTGGTACAAGTGGCAGTTATGCGGTTCTGACTTTTTGTCACTGGTATAATTTCGTACATAGTATACAAGATATTAAATTTGGTCTCTCCCCCTTACTTTCGGTGGTACTAACTTGTTGGCAGTTCATAGCCAACAAAAATTTGGCTAAGGTTTAATCTAATTTCATATTAATTTCTCATATATATACACCCGAAAATGTTGCATTATATGTAAATGAAATATTCATAGAAACAAGCAAATGTGGTAGCAGGCATCAGTCTAACAACACCACACTCATCAGCAGCAACATCGGCATATTCAGGGAACAATGATTGCATGTATGCATGAATTTTGTTTAAATTGGGCCTCATGCAACTTGTTGGTGATGCGGGCGAATCCTAGCTGTATACGAAGAGGAAGGGGGATGGTTTACTTCTCATGAATCTTCCCAAAATTTTTGGCGTGTGTTGCACGAACAAAGTGAATTGTTTGTTGCATTTCTTATTTTTTCTGTTTTTAGTGTTTGTTTTAAGTTTTATGTCACTGTCATTTTATAGAATGCGAAGGGGGGTGTGAGTTTCTTTTCGATACTGTTTCATTCACTCACCACTCACTTTGCTGACTACTTGGCTGGTTGGTTTGGTGTCTGCTTGGTAAGGCGACTGGATGACTGCGTCATTCTACTGACTGGCAAGTGCACCGTTTGCCCTTTTCTTATATTTCAGAGGAGAGCGAGAGAAAGGGAATCCCACAAAACTGGCCGTGTTTTTTTTTTTATTACTTTTCCTTATTGTGGCTTTGATGGTGTTTTCCCAAGTAGATGTTTGGCATTATGCCCAAATACATATTGAATGAGTTGTTTACACCATGAAACAACCAACCAACCAACCAAACATCCAACATCACCGAATGTTTTTTCTGATATTTGCTGTTTGCCTTTTGGTTCATTGCTACAATAGCAAGAGAGCAACAGTAGAAGCTGCGGCACCAACATTTGCCTGCAACATAGCGAAACTGTTGCCACATCGGGATGGAAAAACCTTAATTAATTGGATATTGTGAAATTTATTTTAATGAAGTATACAAATGATTACATATATAAGTCAGTTTTCCATATGTATGAATATGTATAGCCAAGTATGTATGTCTGTCTGTCCGTGTGTATGACATGCACGTTTGGTCCTACTAATAAGATTGGTTCATGTAAATATGTAAATTTTGTATATATCAACCAACGAACACACACACACACACACACACACATCTGTTGCCGCATCTCGCCACCTTTTACATAAACAGGGAATAATAGTGGTGGGGCAACATCATCATACCTTTGCGCTTTGCTCTTTTACTAGCATGCAGCACATTTTGCAATGTGATATCCGTTTTTGCTTCCCCCGAAAAACGAAATTGCAAATAAAAATTTAGTCTAATTAGTTCAGTTAACAGCATTGGGTACATTAGGTCGTACGTTGTTTTGGTTTACCATTTAGGTATAATTTATCTTCTATACAAATAAAATTTTGACAAAATTTTGAGAAAATTTTCTATATAAATAAAATTTTTACAAAATTTTCTGTTAAAATAAAATTTTGATAAAAATTTCTATAGATAAAAAAATTTTGACAAAATTTTCTTTAGAAAAAAAAATTTGACATCAATTTCTATTTTTATTTATTTATTATTTATTTATTTATTTAAATTTTGACCAAATTTTCTATAAATTAAACATTGACAAAATTTTCTACTGATATGAAGTTCTGACAAAATTTTCTACTGACATAAAAATTTTCTATAAAAATAAAATATTCACAAAATTCTATATATAAATAACATTTTGACAAAATTTTTAATAGAAATAAACTTTTGAGAAAATTTTCTATAGGAATAACATTTTAACAACATTTTCTATAAAATTAAAATTTTGACAAAATTGTTGATATAAATAAAATTTGGAGAAAATTTTCTATAGAAATAAAATTTTGACAAAATTTCCCATAGACATAAAATTTTGACAAAATTTACTGTAGAAATAAAATTTTGACAAAATTTTCAACAGATATAAAACTTTAACAAAATTTTTTATATAAATAAATTTTTGACAAAATTTTCTATAGAATTTAAATTTTTACAAAATTTTCTATAGATATTAAGTTTTGACAAAATTTTCTGTATAAATAAAATTTTGAAAAAATTTTCTATAGAAATAAAATTTTGACAAAATTTTCTATAGGAATAAAATTTTAACAACATTTTCTATAAAATTACAATTTTGACAAAATTGTTGATATAAATAAAATTTGGAAAAAATTTTCTATAGAAAAAAAATTTTGACAAAATTTTCTATAAAAATAAAATTTTGACAAAATTTTAAACAGATATAAAATTTTAACAAAATTTACTGTAGAAATAAAATTTTGACAAAATTTTCTAAAAAAAATAAAATTTTGACAAAATTTTCAACAGATATAAAATTTTAACAAAATTTTTTATATAAATAAATTTTTGACAAAATTTTCTATAGAATTTAAATTTTGAAAAAATTTTCTGTAGAAATTAAATTTTGACAAAATTTTCTATAGAAATAAAATTTTGACAAAATTTTCTACAGATATAAAATTGTGACAACATTTTTTATAAAAATAAAATTTTAACAAAATTTTTTATATAAATAAATTTTTGACAAAATTTTCTATAGAATTTAAATTTTGAAAAAATTTTCTGTAGAAATAAAATTTTGACAAAATTTTCTATAGAAATAAAATTTTGACAAAATTTTCTACAGATATAAAATTGTGACAACATTTTTTATAAAAATAAAATTTTGACAAAATTTTCAATAGAAATAAAATTTTGGCAAAATTGACTATAGAAATAAAATTTTGACAAAATTTTCTATAGAAATAAAATTTTTAAAAAATTTTCTATAGAAATAAAATTTTTAACAAATTTTCTATAGAAATAAAATTGTGACAAACTTTTCTATAGAAATAAAATGTTTACAAAATTTTCTATAGAAATAAAAATTTTACAAAATTTTCTATAAAAATAAAATGTTGACAAAATTTTTTATATAAATAAAATTGCGACTAAATTTTCTATAGAAATAAAATTGTGACTGAATTTTCTATAGAAATAAAACTGTGACAAAATTTTCTATAGAAATAAAACTTTGAGAAAATTTTCTATAGAAATAAAATTTTGAGAAAATTTTCTATAGAAATAAAATTTTTAAAAAATTTTCTATTAAATTTAAATTTGACAAAATTTTCTATAGAAATAAAATTTTCAATAAAAATAAAATTTTGACAAAATTTTATATTAAAATAAAGTTTTGACAAAATTTTCTATAGAAATAAAATTTTGACAAAATTTTATATATAAATAAAATTGCGCCAAAATTTTCTATAGAAATAAAATTGCGACAAAAATTTCAATAGGAATAAAATTTTGGGAAAATTATCTATAGAAAATAAATTTTGAGAAAATTTTCCATAGAAATAAAATTTTGACAAAATTTTGTATAGAAATAAAAATTTTCTATAAAAATAAACTGTTGACAAAATTTTCTATAAAAATAAACTTTTGACAAAATTTTCTATAGAAATAAAATGTTGACAACATTTTCTATATAAATAAAAAATAGAATATAAAATAGCAATAAAGTTTTGACAAAATTTTCTATGGAAATAAAATTTGGAGAAAATTTTCTACAGAAATAAAATTTGAAAGAGTTTTCTATAGAAATAAAATTTTGAAAAAGTTTTCTATAGAAATAAAATTTTGACAAAATTTTCTAAGACGATATAACGATGTCCGTCTGCCTGTCTGTTGTAATCACGAGTTGCACAAACTCGTCTTTTGTCTGCATGCAGGTTAGGTTCGAAGATGGGCTATATCGGTCCAGGTTTTAATATAGTCCCCATATAAACCGACCTCTCGATTTGGGGTCTTGGGCTTATAGAAATCGAAGTTTTTATCCAATTTGCCTGACATTTGAAACCTAGAGGTATTTTATGACCATAAAGAGGTGTGCCAAAAATTGTGAGTATCGGTCCATGTTTTGGTATGGTCCCCATATAAAACGACCTCCCGATTTGGGGTCCTGGGCTTATAGAAACCGTAGTTTTTCTCCAATTTGTCTGAAATTGGAAATCTGGAGGTATTTTAGGACCATAAAGAGGTGTGCCGAAAATGGTGAGTATCGGTATTTTGGTATAGCCCCCATATAGACCGATTTCCCGATTTTACTTCTTGGGCTTCTAGAATCCGAAGTTTTTATCCTATTTGCCTGAAATTGGAAATCTAGAGGTATTTTCGGGTCATAAAGAGGTGTGCCGAAAACGGTGAGTATCGGCCCATATTTTAGTATAGCCCCCATAAGAACGATCTCCCGATTTAACTCCTTGGGTTTCTATAAACCGAAGTTTTTATATGATTTGCCTGAAATTGTAAATATTCTGGTATTTTAGGCTCACAAAAACGTGTATCGGATTAAGTTTTTATCGGTCCATTTGGTAATGCCTCCATATAGACCGACTTCACTTCTTGAGGGTGTAGAAGGCGCACTGATCATGAAAATTGCTTGAAACTCAATGTAAAATTTCCAGATTTTACTTCTACAGATTTAAGATTTCGAATCAAGACGTTTTTTATAATTTTCTTGCACACTTACAAGAGATGTTAATGATTCCTCTAAAACTCAAACAAAAATGGTTCTTATAAATCCAGAATCTGATATAGTCCTCATAGGTGAAATATTTAAATTTATCTTCGGGAATTGTCCTCAAGTCCTCAAGCCCTCCTGAAATTTCAAAGGAAACCCTAATATTTGGTTCATGGTGGTGGGTATTTAAGATTCGGCCCGGCCGAACTTAGTGCTGTATATACTTGTTTTATCAACCTTGTTCATGCCCCGCGCAAAAGTCCAATGGATTGAGATCCGGAGGTATTTGTGGACGCCTACTGCATGCGATGATGCTAAGGCCTGTTGGAATGCCCATGGTCGAAATGTTTGTCTGCCCAGGGCTTAGTATCTTTAGAACATCTTTCCGATAATATTCGCCATTTATTTTGACCCACGTTCGATGACTATGAGCGGGAAAAGACCACCGGCAATATCGGTGGCCTACATCATTACCATCGGCAGCGTTTGAGTTCTGGCGGCCGTTTTCAGCTGATCTCTTTGGCAAGTAAATTCGATCATTGTATTTCTTCACAAATTGCGAATGGCGTCTTTTCGGAGAAAACTCAATTCGGCACTCAGTAATAAGAGGGAAGTTCACAACTATGGTATCACAGTGGACTGAATCTTCCTATTCGTTGATGTCCACTTCTGAGAGGTTTCCTTTTTTATTTAACATAGATTCCATATGGGAAATTTAGAAGAAAATGCCAAGAAGCTCCAATGACACCTTGCTCATATAAAATTAGATTATTGTAAAAAAGTGTAAATCAATGGTGTAATTTTGTTCGTTTCATCTTGACATTCTGGCCTAATGTTCGAATTTAACATGTGTTTGTAACAAATAAAATACCAACACGAACAACAAACACGACAATCATGCATGATATGGTAAATTTTAATTATACTTTAATTAAGATAAACTACAACTGCAGGAGAAAATTTCTATGGAAATAAAACAAATTGAAAATGATAATCTTGTGATATTATGTAATTTAAGGATTGCTGAGGTTGCGTTAAGTTAATATTGGCAAATCAGTCAATTTAGCCAATGTAAAACTCTAAGCTCTTGTGGGAAATTCATAATTGCCAGGATTAGACAAGTAGATGATTATAAGTTTCATACACTCAAAAAAAAAGTGAACTCTCTATTTCACTAAAGCCAATTTAACTTTATTTTAGTTCATGGAATTATTATGTTTGGAGAAAGTTTCCTCTACTCTAATAATTTTTTGTGTACGTTAGTTAAATTAACTAAAACCCAGGAAAAAAATATACACAAATGAAGGATAAAGATTAACTAAATTTGTGTCTTCTACAAAATAGTTCAATATTTCTTTAATTTTGTAAATTTTACTAAAAATGAGTTCATCGTGAACTTCGTATGTCACTAAAGACATTCTTGCAATTTTGAACTCCAATTTTTTCCTTCAAACTACAAAATTTTCTTTAACAAGTGAAAAAACTTAATTATGTCTAATAAATTTTCTTGAATTTGTCGAAAAATATTAACTTATTTTTATGACATCGGCGTGATGCCAGCGTTTGTTATACTGTTTAGTTACAAATTTCTAAAAATATTCAAAATTTTCTAAAATTAACCGAAATTTTTCTTCCTGGTGGGTTCACTGTTTTTTCAGTGTAGTTTAAAAAAATCATATTTAATAAGAAAATTTAAGTGAGGTGATCAGTCTGACTTTTTCTCCCATAAAACAGGAACGAATAAAAGTAATGGAATACGCTGACTATGAAAAAAATTTTGGAAAATCGCCAGGTAAAATTGAAGATATCATACAGACAACCGACAGGATGACTTGGAAATACGGCCAGAGAGAATGGTCTTACAACTGCACTATTCTCTAGCAAAAACAGAATTATTTATGTACAGCCCTGGACGATAGATTTCAACATTTACGTCCATATGTTACATGGAGATAGAGAAAGAATAGGAAATCCGAGATAAACTCCCAATCTCACAACTTTAAGGAATGTGGCCGATACGAATTGCAACTCAAATTCAAGTTGCTATCATTTCTGAACCGTTAGTCAGAAATTGTACTAAAAGTGAAGGCTATATTTAATCGAAATTCATGCCGCAGTGATAGAAATCTTGCTCCTGAGATGGATGTATCGCGAGAATGAATGCGAAAAATGAAGTTCCAAAGAGTACATGAGTCCACCCATGCGCAAAGAAAAAGTTGGACTAAAAAGAGCAAAAAAGTTGAGGCGCTTGAACGAAGTAGCTAGTTACCGAATTTGGGTTTCTTCGATGATAAGCCATTCCCAATTGATCAGTTTGAGAAAATGTCAAGTGAAAAGTGACGCCTTCGAATGGATACCAGAATTCAATCGCCACCGACTAGGTTAAGTTATGTTGTAAACGATGGCAACAATTCTTGAATCGAAGTAAGGTCCACATAGACCATTTCGGGTCGGGTGCGATTCCTCGAGATAATTTTTTTATATTCTTCTTCATGAGGTCGTGTACTTTAAAGTTGCATAGAAAGTGTTACGAGTCTTCCGTAACTTCCGGCTCCAGACACCATCTGCAAATTCCATCATCTTTAAGGTCACTTAAGGTGTATTATGCCCAGTTATAATGCCAATCAGATTTTCGCACCCATACAACTTGGTTAGCTCAAAATCTTCCGAAGAGAATCAACATTGTCACCATAGTTCATTCTATTTGATTTGAAGACGGCAGAGGAAAAACGTCCGCAAGGAAATTATTCGTTCAACAAGCGCTCTCCTTAGCCAGCACATCTGCTTCTTTATTTCCCATCTGACATCGTTATGATTGCATTACCCAAAGCCGATATCGATGAAAAACTGATATTGCTTCTGAATAACGACCTCATCAAGAGCCATAGAGAAGCTTTTGTGATTGCAAAAATTTCTGCTTCAAAAATATGTTTACCCCTTTCGTATCCTTAGTTCAATAAATGCCGCACTCAGTTCCTTCGTTCATTTAAGATCTCTCCGTATACATATTAAGAGTTTCGAAAGATATCCGTCTTCTTTCCCAACGGTGTGAATGGTGTGGACTGCCGTAACGATCGACGGTCGCTTTTCGATCGTATTCATCGCCCGTAGGGTCAATAAAAAATGCCGAATATTTTCGACGAAATGTCCAAAAACAGTATTGAAGCCCTGGACTAGTCTCACCACGCGTCAACCAAGAGTAGCCAAAAAGGGAAGATTCTCATTTCTTTTGCATAATGGTTTCCAAAATCTCCGGATTTCAATCCATTGGACTTTTTCACCTGGGGCATTTTGGAGAGTGCAGTTGGCAATCAAAAAAAAAAAAAAAAAAACAAGTATATACGGCCGTAAGTTCGGCCAGGCCGAATCTTATGTACCCTCCACCATGGATTGCGTAGGAACTTCTACTAAAGGCTGTCATCCACAATCGAATTACTTGGGTTGCGATAACACTTGCCGATGGCAAGGTATCGTAAAACTTTTTAACACTGTCTGCTAAATTGTAAGTTAGTCCATAAGGGGTATATATTAAACAAAAAAAAAAAGGCCGATTAAATACGTATATAATTCAGTTTGACAAAATTTTCTATAGAAATAAAATTTTGACAAAATTTTCTATAGAAATAAAAACTTGACAAAATTTTCTATAGAAATAAAATGTTGACAAAATTTTCTATGGAAGTAAAATGTTGACAAAATTTTCTATAGCAATAAAATTTTGACAAAATTTTCTATAGAAATAAAATGTTGACAAAATTTTCTACAGAAATAAATTTTTTACAAAATTTTCGGATGACTTTTGCTCCTACAAGAGGCTCCGGAGGTCAAATCTGGGGATCGGTTTATATGGGAGCTATATATAATTATGGACCGATATGGACCAATTTTTGCATGGTTGTTAGAGACCATATACTAACACCACGTACTAAATTTCAATTGGATCGGATGAATTTTGCTCATCCAAGAGGCTCCAGAGTTCAAATCTGGGGATCGGTTTATATGGGAGCTATATATAATTATGGACCGATATGGACCAATTTTTGCATGCTTGTTAGAGACCGTATACTAACATCAGGTACCAAATTTCAACCGGATCGGATGAATTTTGCCCCTCCAAGAGGCTCCGGAGGTCAAATCTGGGGATCGGTTTATATGGGGGCTATATCTAATTATGGACCGATATGGACCAATTTTTGCATGGTTGTTAGAGACCGTATACTTAGACCACGTACCAAATTTCAACCGGATCGGATGAATTTTGCTGCTCCGGAAGGCTCCGCAAGCCAAATTTGGGGATCGGTTTATATGGGGGCTATACGTAAACGTGGGCCGATATGGCCCATTTTCAATACCATCCGACCTACATCAATAACAACTACTTGTGCCAAGTTTCAAGTCGATAGCTAGTTTCGTTCGGAAGTTAGCGTGATTTCCACAGACGGACGGACAGCCGGACAGACGGACGGACATGCTTAGATCGTCTCAGAATTTCACCACGACCCAGAATATATATACTTTATGGGGTCTTAGAGCAATATTTCGATGTGTTACAAACGGAATGACAAAGTTAATATACCCCCATCCTATGGTGGAGGGTATAAAAAAAACTAAAGTGTCGATCATTTCAAGAAGGCGCTTCGTCGGGAAATACTGCAGATTGGGTAGCGTGGGATAGCTTTATTATTCGTTTGAATACCATAATTCGTGCCAAAATGAGTAAGTTTGAACAAATCTAAACTAATTCTTAAACTTTATGTTATTATCGACATTTTTATACCCTCCACCATAGGATGGGGGTATATTAACTTTGTCATTCCGTTTGTAACACATCGAAATATTGCTCTAAGACCCCATAATCTGGGTCGTGGAGAAATTCTGAGTCGATCTGAGCATGTCCGTCCGTCCGTCCGTCTGTTGAAATCACGCTAACTTCCGAACGAAACAAGCTATCGACTTGAAACTTGGCACAAGTAGTTGTTGTTGATGTAGGTCGGATGGTATTGCAAATGGGCCATATCGGTCCACTTTTACGTATAGCCCCCATATAAACGGACCCCCAAATTTGGTTTGCGATTGCTCTAAGAGAAGCAAATTTCATCCCATCCAGCTGAAATTTGGTACATGGTGTTAGTATATGGTCTCTAACAACCATGCAAAAATTGGTCCATATCGGTCTACTTTTACGTATATCCCCCATATAAACGGACCCCCAAACTTGGTTTGCCGATCCTCTAAGAGAAGCAAATTTCATCCGATCCGGCTGAAATTTGGTACATGGTGTTAGTATATAGTCCCTAACAACCATCAAAAAATTGGTCCATATAGCCCCCATATAAACGGACCCCCAAATTTGGCTTGCGATTGCTCTAAGAGAAGCAAATTTCATCCGAGCCGGCTAAAATTTGGTATATGGTGTTAGTATATGGTCTCTATAAACCATGCAAAAATTGGCTCATATCGGTCCACTTTTACGTATATAGCCCCCATATAAACGGACACCCAAATTTGGTTTGCGATTGCTCTAAGAGAAGCAAATTTCATCCCATCCAGCTGAAATTTGGTACATGGTGTTAGTATATGGTCCCTAACAACCATGCAAAAATTGGTCCATATCGGTCCACTTTTACGTATATCCCCCATATAAACGGACCCCCAAACTTGGTTTGCCGATCCTCTAAGAGAAGCAAATTTGGTACATGGTGTTAGTATATAGTCCCTAACAACCATCCAAAAATTGGTCCATATAGCCCCCATATAAACGGACCCCCAAATTTGGCTTGCGATTGCTCTAAGAGAAGCAAATTTCATCCGATCCGGCTAAAATTTGGTATATGGTGTTAGTATATTGTCTCTATAAACCATGCAAAAATTGGTTCATATCGGTCCACTTTTACGTATAGCCCCCATATAAACGGACCCCCAAATTTGGCTTGCGATTGCTCTAAGAGAAGCAAATTTCATCCGATCCGGCTGAAATTTGGTACATGGTATTATTATATGGTCTCGAACAACCATGCAAAAATTGGTCCATATCGGTCCATAACTACATATAGCCCCCATATAAACCGATCCCCCGATTTGGCTTGCGGAGCCTCTAAGAGAAGCAAATTTCATCCGATCCTGCTGAAATTTGGTACATGGTGTTGGTATTTTTGCTCTAATGACCACATCATTGGTCCACCTCATGCCATATTTGTATATAGCCATCATATAAATCGATCCCCAGATTTGTCCTCCGGAGCCTTTTGGAGGAGCTAAATTCATCCGATCCGGTTGAAATTTGGAACATGGTGTTAGAATGTGGTCTCTAACAAACACGCAAGAATTGGTTTATATCGGTCCATAATTATATATAGCCCCCATATAAACCGTTCCCCAGATTTGATCTCGGAGGAGCAAAATTCATCCGATCCAGTTGAAATTTGCAACGTGGTGTTAGTATAAGGCCGCTAATAACCATGCCAAAATTGGTCCATATCGGTCTATAGTTATATATAGCCGATCCCCAATCACACAAAAATTGGTCCATATCGGTTCATAATCATGGTTGTCACTCGAGCCAAAAATAATCTACCAAAATTTTATTTTTATAGAAAACATTGTCAAAATATTATTTCTGTAGAATATTTTGTCAAAATTTTATTTCTATAGAAAATTTTGTCAAAATTTTATTTCTATAGAAAATTTTGTCAAGATTTTATTTCCATAGAAAATTTTGCCAAAATTTTATTTCTATAGAAAATTTTGTCAAAATTTTATTTCCATAGACAATTTTTTCCAAATATTATTTCTATAGAAAATTTTTTCAAAATTTTACTACTATAGAAAATGTCAAAATTTTATTTTGTCAAAATAATTCGATTGTGGATGATATTCTTCAGTAGAAGTTTCTACGCAATCCATGGTGGAGGGTACATAAGCTTCGGCCTGGCCGAACTTACGGCCGTATATACTTGTTACAATTAAAATTAAAACAAAACTAAATTAAAAAAAAAAAAAAAACTAAATACGACCGAAAGTTTGGCCAGTCCGAATTGCAAGTACCCTTCACGATGGATTGGTTACAAAGTTCTACTAAAGACTGTCCTCCATAATCGATAATTATAGACGGATATGGACCAATTTTTGCATGGTTGTTTGAGGACCAATTTGGTGATTGGTATATATACGGGTCCGATATGCCCCATTGGGAATACCATCTGACCAGCATCAATAACAACAATTTCAACCAAGTGGATAGCTTGTTTCGTTCGGAAGTTTGTGTGATTTCAACTGACGGGCGGACAGACGGACGGATATCGCTAGGTCGAGTCAAAATTTCACCACGACCCAGAATATACACTTTATGGGGTATGACACCAATATTTCGATATATGAAAAAATCAGTTAGTAAGATTTATTCTGTGATGAAATAATTTTTAATCAAATTAAAAAAAAAAAACAAGTATATACGGCCGTAAGTTCGGCCAGGCCGAATCTTATGTACCCTCCACCATGGATGGCGTAGAAACTTCTACGAAAGAATGTCATCCACAATCGAATTACTTGTGCTGTGGTATCTTACAACTTTTTAACATCGTTTTCTAAATTGTGACTTAGTCCATACGTGGTCTACAAATAATTACGAATCGATATGGACTTTTTGCACGATACGTAGAGAGCCAGAATTGAAATATAGGATATGAATGATATGAACCAATTCTTGCATGGTTGTTGGATACAATATACTAACATCACGTACCGAATTTCAACCGAATCGGATGAATTTTGCTCTTCCCAGAGGCTCCGGAGGTCAAATCTGGTGATCGGTTTATATAGCGGCTATATATAATTATGGACCGATGTTGACCAATTTCTGCATGGTCATTAGAGACCATATACTTACACCACGTACCAAATTTCAGCCGGATCGGATGAAATTTGCTTCTCTTAGAGGCTCCGCAAGCCAAATCGGGGAATCGATTTATATGGGGGCTATATATAATTATGGACCGATGTGGACCAATTTTTGCATGGTTGTTAGAAACCATATACTAGGTTAGGTTAGGTGGCAGCCCGATGTATCAGGCTCACTTAGACTATTCAGTCCATTGTGATACCACATTGGTGAACTTCTCTCTTATCACTGAGTGCTGCCCGATTCCATGTTAAGCTCAATGACGAGGGACCTCCTTTTTATAGCCGAGTCCGAACGGCGCTCCACATTGCAGTGAAACCACTTAGAGAAGCTTTGAAACCCTCAGAAATGTTACCAGCATTACTGAGGTGGGATAATCCACCGCTGAAAAATTTTTTGGTGTTCGGTCGAAGCAGGAATCGAACCCACGACCTTGTGTATGCAAGGCGGGCATGCTAACCATTGCACCACGGTGGCTCCCAACCATATACTAACATCACGTTCAAAATTTCAACCGAATCGGATGAATTTTGCTCTTCCAAGAGGCTTCGGAGGTCAAATCTGGTGATCGGTTTATATGGGGGCTATATATAATAATGGACCGATGTGGACCAATTTTTGCATGGTTGTTAGAGACCATATACTAACACCATGTACCAAATTTCAGCCGGATCGGATGAAATTTGCTTCTCTGAGAGGATTCGCAAGTCAAATCTGGGGGTCCGTTTATATGGGGGCTATACGAAAAAGTGAACCGATATAGCCCATTGGCAATACCATCCGACCTACATCAATAACAACAACTTGTGCCAAGTTTCAATTCGATAGCTTGTTTCGTTCGGAAGTTAGTGTGATTTCAACAGACATACGAACGGACGGACGGACATGCTTAGATCGACTCAGAATTTCACCACGACCCAGAATATATATGGGGTCTTAGAGCAATATTTCGATGTGTTACAAACGGAGTGACAAAGTTAATATACCCCCCATCCTATGGTGGAGGGTATAAAAATACTTTCACGCATATAGTAATCCACTACCACTGGCTATCAAGTGTTTTCGTAAGATAAATGACCTTCATATAATGCACATTAAAAGTAGTTTTAAAAACTCTAAATCATTATAAATCTAAAGACATGAATTTCTAACAATTATTACCAAGCCTTCTGATATGTCATGCAGCCACTGATGCAGTATTTGAAAAAAAAAGCATTTCGAACCAAATATACGCACCTTCCCTTATAACAACATTCAGAAAAAAGGAAGCAAATTATACAATACAGTCATTTTCTATAACTTATTCAACAATTGTTAAAAAAAAAACATGAGCAATTCCTACCACTTTTTCTGCTTAATCTGGCAGAGAATAAACTACCGAAAATGGGTGTATCATTTTAATCTGTTTCTTTTTTTTTTTTGCTGTTGTACTAATGGCAATTGTTCATTCATTCTTCCCTCTGGAGTTATTTGTCTTTAAACTTGACTGCCTGATATGGCTGCTGTTCCCTCCATCGATGGAGAGAGATATCATTATTGTTATTATTCATATCAATAGAATGATTGTGTGTATACAGAAATTCCATAAAAAATAAAATAAGCCAAAATGTAGGCAGTAGTATGGCAGTAGCCTTTTGCATGTTTTGGTAATCAATCTTTTTGATTTCGTTGTTTTTCACTTTTTTTGGTTTTTGTTTTGTTACACGGGGGAAACCATGAAAATAAAAAGCCAAAAAAACTTGCCTGCATCACGCGTCCGCCCAGGTTTTATTGGCCTAAAATAACAACTATTACCCAATAAGAGATAACAACCCGAGAAAAAGGTGTTTGGCGTTGTCTGAAAACAGTTACAAAAAAAGCCACCTAAAATCCCATACATTTAAATGCCGTGCCAAAGAGCTTACAATGAATTGTAATATTAATACAGCTGGTAATGCTGATACGCTATAAGCGGCAGCAATAAGTTTTTGAAATCGGGACCTTTGCATATGAAAAAACTTCATTAGTTTAGGTTAGGTGGCAGCCCGATGTATCAGGCTCACTTAGACTATTCAGTCCATTGTGATACCACATTGGTGAACTTCTCTCTTATCACTGAGTGCTGCCCGATTCCATGTTAAGCTCAATGACAAGGGACCTCCTTTTTATAGCCGAGTCCGAACGGCGTTCCACATTGCAGTTAAACCATCAGCATTACTGAGGTAGGATAATCCACCGCTGAAAAATTTTTTGGTGTTCGGTCGATGCGGGAATCGAACCACGAACTTATGTATGTAAGGCGGGCATGCTAACCATTGCACCATAGTGGCAACTTCATTGGTCTAATAGTTTGTTTCGGAGGAAAGTAATTTTTCTTTTATAGAAAATTTTGACACGATTTTATTTCTATAGAAAAGTTTGTCAAAATTTTATTTCTATAGAAAATTTTGTTAAAATTTTATTTCTATAGAAAATTTTCTGAAAATTTTATTTCTATAGAAAATTTTGTCAAAATTTTATTTTTATAGAAAATTTTGTCAAAAATTTTATTTTTATAGAAAATTTTGTCAAAATTTTATTTATATAGAAAATTTTGTCAAAATTTTATTTTTATAGAAAATTGTGTCAACATTTTTTTCTATAGAAAATAATGTCAAAATTTTATTTCTATTGACAATTTTGTCAAAATTTTATTTCTATAGAAAAATTTGTCAATATTTTATTTCTATAGAAAAGTTTGTAAAAACTTTATCCCTATAGAAAATTTTGTCAAAATGTATATATTTAGTTTGTATATAGAATATTTTGTGACAATTTTATTTCTATAGAAAATTGTGTCAAATTTTTATTCCTTATATAATTTTGTCAAAATTTTATTTCTTAGAAAATTTTGTCAAATTTGTGTTTCTGTAGAAGATTTTGTTAAGATTTTATTTCCTTAGCAAATTTGGTCAAAATTTTATTTCTATAGAAAATTTTGTTAACATTTTATTTCTATAGAACATTTTGTCAAAATTTTATTCCTTTTTAAAATTTTGTCAACATTATATTTCTATAGAAAATTTTGTCAAAATTCTATTTCTATAAAAATTCTGTCAAAATTTTATTTCTATAGAAAATTTTGTTAAAATTTTATTTCTATAGAAACTTTTGTCAAAATTTTATTTAAAAAAGAAAATGTTGTCAAAATTTTATTTTTATAGAAAATTATGTCAAAATTGTTTCTATAAAAAATTTTGTTAAAATTTTATTTCTTTAGCAAATTTTGTCAAAATTTTATTTCTATTGGAATTGTTTTTTTTTTCAAAAATATATTTCTATAGAAAATTTTGTCAAAATTTTATTTCTATTGACAATTTTTGCAAAATTTTATTCTACAGAATATTTTTACCAAATTGTATTTATGTGGAAAATTTTGGCACAATTTTACTTCTATAGAAAGTTTTGTCAAAATTTTATTTATATAGAAAATTGTGTCAAAATTTATTTTCTCTAGAAAATGTTGTCAAAATTTTATTTCTATTGAAAATTTTGTCAAACTTTTATTTTTATAAAAAAAATTGTCAATATTTTACTTCTATAGAAAAGTTTATCAAAACTTTATTCCTATAGAAAATTTTGTCAAAATTTTATTTATATAGAATATTTTGTGACAATTTTATTTCTATAGAAAATTTTGTTAAAATTTTATCTCTATTGAAAATTTTGTCAAATTTTGTGTTTCTATAGAAAATTTTGTTAAGATTTTATTTCTTTAGCAAATTTTGTGAAAATTTTATTTCTATAGAAAACTTGGTGAAAATTTTATTTCTGTAGAAAATTTTGTGAAAATTTTATTTGTATAGAAAATTGACACAAATTTTTATTTCTATAGAAAAGTTTTTCAAAATTTTATTTCTATAGAAAATTTTGTCAAAATTTTATTTCTATATACATTTTTCTCAAAATTTTATTTGTATAGAAAAAAAAAATATTTCTATATATAATTTTGTCAAAATTTTATTTCTATATAAAATTTTGTCAACATTTTATTTCTATAGAAAATTTTGTCAAAATTTTATTTCCATAGAAATTTTGTCACGACTTTATTTTTATAGAAAATTGAAGTACCTATTAGTTGGAGAGAAATATTTTGAAAAATCTATAAACACATGAAGAGTGCTACCAATCTACCAAACAGGAAAAAAAATTCTACCAACCGTGGCAACCTTGTCCGCAAGCCAAATCTGGAGATCGTTTTATATGGGGGCTATATATACCCAGCAAAAAAAGCGTCGCCAAAAAAGTAATGAAAATGTTCTTTTTGGATCCGGAAGTGGTGCAAAATTGACGCAGGAGCGATGAATTTAACATGGGCTTGTCATTGGACGGAAGTCTTCCATTTCAACAGCCGTTGCACTGAATTTGCATCACTTCGTTTGGTGTGATCCAAATTCAATGTTTTGGATGTAAATTAGAAAATTCTCTGATATTTTGTCAAATAAATAATTTTTATATTTTTTTATACTTTTTAATGGATTCTAACGCTTGTCGGAAACGTTTAACCTCAAATATTTTCAAAAATTCAGAATTTTTTCAGATTGGATTTAGCATTTTTTTCTACAAAATATAAATTATTTGTACCATTTTATGAATTCTTATTCTATTTGAAACAAAAAAAAAGTTAAAATTACCCATTAAAAGTATGAAAAAACCAAGTTATAAAAAAATTGAATTAAAAGAATTTCCTGGGTAGTTAAAATAAAGAACATCATTGGGAGTGTATCTTCTGGAAGTGCTTTAAAAGTCGTGCCTTTGGAAGAACTTCCAAATTTTTTTGCTGGGTAATTATGGACCGATAACCCACCTACCAAATTTCAAGCGGTTCGGATGAAATTTGTCTCTCAAAATTTTGCAAACAAAATTTGTGGATCAGTTTATATGGGAGCTATATATAATTAAGTACCGATATGGACCAATTTTTGTATGGTTGTTAGATGCCACAGCCTACGTGCGAAAAAGTCGTCCAATATGGATGCTCCTTCGGATGTTAGCGTGATGTATACTGACGGATGGACGGACATCGTTAGATAGTCCCAGAATTTCACCATGACCCAGAATATATATAGTTTATGGGGTCTGAAGACAATATATCGATATGTTCAAACGATCCATAAAAAATAATCGTATCGAATAAATTTTGTAGAATTTGTCGATAAATATTTACATAATTTTGCAACGCCAGCATTTGTAATGCATTTAAATAAACTTTGCTAAAATTGATCTACATTTTCTCTTCCTGGTGGGTTCACTTATTTGTGAGTGCCGACAGTTTAGAAATGCCACTGGCAGTACTCTTCGGATTCGGCTAGAAATCAGTGGAATATTACGCTTTGCACAGCAGGGAAATTTTTGCTCATAAAATTTCTCGCATCCATTCTTAAGAATAGTCCGACCTAACTTTTCATCATATATAAGTTATTTTCTTTTCAAAATGGATTTATTTGAAGTTTAGACGACGTCATTTAGCAATTTCGTCAAAATCGTACTGTTTCATCCAGCTTTAGTGTCATTATCATCGCCTGCATTAGCAACAGGCATCGTATACAATATTACGTGAAGAGCTCCAATTGATGTTTTACTTCTCATTTGTTTCGAATACACCATCGGACATAGTATACCCAACGATGTATGTAGCGTTTTTCGTAATTCATAGAAACTTGTTGGGTCTGGTCTACTACAATCCAATAGTGTTTTGATTTTGTAACATTTGATTTATTTGTCTTATCAATGACCAGCAGCAGTCTCTACATCTCCCTCATTTTATACCCCCAACAAAGCATTCAAATGTAATGGCCTGTAATAAAGAATACAGATAAACCAGACAACCGCCATGGCTTTCTTCAATGGAAGTTAGGAAGGCTTAAGTGAATTTTCGAATATTATCCGCATTTCAATTGTAATGGAATCCAATTCATTTGTATGATACAATTTCAATTTTTCGCTTTTCATTGTATATCGCAGAGGTTTCATGGTTGTTTTTTTTTTTTCAATAATTATTTCTTCTTTTTGTTTACAAGAAATTAGACTGGAGGCCTATCCACATCCACCTATGACACCTAGAGTTCAATAAAACCATAGTCATATATGAAACCAGCAAAAAAACTAGATCAAGTGGATGTTGATCAAATTCGAAGGGAAAACAAATGAATTTCGGAAGAAATCTTTGCATATAAACGAATTTATGATAGGCTGTCACAATTACACCATCTATCCATGTGGTAGAGATTGAACACCCTATCCAATCGAAAAATAGCAATTGTGATGGATTTTCTAAGACTTTTACTTTTTCTTTCCCTTGATGTTTCCCTTTTAGCCAACACAAAAATAAACTGACAGCTAAATAACATAGGACTTAATAATGATGAGTGTGACCACAACAAAATCGAAAGTTTTGTTTCTTTGGAAGTAAAGTGATTTGTGGCCGATTGGTTAATTGATTTCATGAGATTTAATTTTCAACATTTTTCTATGATTTCAGCAGATTTAGCCATGCTCAAATTGCTGAAGTTGTCGCTGTCGCTGATGATAGCAATGGGTCATAGTAAGTCAGCTCGTGTCCAATATTGTTAGCTCTCCATTCTCTGTCGGTGACATTTGATATGACAGTTTTATGATTTCTTATATTCGAAGTAAATAAATCAAGATTAATGTCATTCGAAGTAGCCTTGTTCATTCAATCACTTGTTGGAGTGCCTCTAAATACTCTCGAAAGTGGTGATAAGGTATTTGAAATGTTTCGTTAACCATGATAGAGACGAACTCCTTCAGTTCTGCCTGAAATAGAAGGCTTTAGTTAACATAGTTGGAATGACCTGATTGGGTTCAAAGAGTTTTGTAGAGTTCCAACTCTGTATAATATATTTGGTTGTAAAGTTTTCTATCAGATGTTAAACCTAAATATAAAATCAGGTCTTAGAATTAAGGATTGGTTAACTTTGGCAACAGTTATGGCCTTCTAACAATGATCGACGCTCTCCAAATTGCCACACGTGCCAAAACTTATCTACCAAAATTTGATGAAAATTTTTAACAAAAATCTACCATTTATTTATTTTTGTCAAAATTTTATTTCGAATGAAAAGTCTGTCAAATTTTTTTATAAGAAAATTTTTCTAAATTTAATTTCTATAGAAAATTTTTTCAAAATTTTATTACTATAGAAAATTTCGTCAAAATTTTATTTCTATAGAAAATTTTGTCAAAATTTTATTTAAAGAAAATTTTGTCAAAATTTTATTTCTATAGAAAATTTTGTCAAAATTTTATTTCTATAGAAAATTTTGTCAAAATTTTATTTCTATAGAAAATTTTGTCAACATTTTATTTCTATAGAAAATTTTGTCAAAATTGTGCTATAGAAAATTTTGTCAAAATTTCATATCTATAGAAAATGTTGCCGAAATTTCACTCCTATAAAAAGTTTTATTTCTGTAGAAAGTTTTGATAAAAATTTTCTTTGGAAATAAAATTAAAATAAAATTTTGATAAAAGTTTTCTATAGAAATAAAATTTTGACAAAATTTTCTATAGAAATTAAATTAAGACAACAATTTTTATAGAAATAAAATTTTGACAAAATTTTCTATAAAAATAAAAATTTAACAAAATTTTCTATAGAAATAAAATTTTGACAAAATTTTCTATAGAAATAAAATTTTGACAAAATTTTTTATAGAAATAAAATTTTGACAAGACTTTCTATAGAAATAAAATTTTGACAATATTTTCTAAAGAAATAAAATTTTGATAAAATGATCAACAGAAAATTGTTGTCAAAATTTTATTTCTATAGAAAATTTGTTTCAAATTTTATTTCTATAAAAAATTTTGTCAATATTTTATTTCTATAGAAAATTTTGTCAAAATTTTATTTCTATAGAAAATTTTGTCAAAATTTTATTTCTATAGAAAATTTTGTCAAAATTTTATTTCTATAGAAAATTTTGTCAAAATTTTATTTCTATAGAACATTTTGTCAAAATTTTATTTCTATAGTAATTTGTGTCAAAGTTGTACTTCTATAGGAAATTTTGTCAAAATTTTATTTCTATAGAAAATTTTGTCAAAATTTTATTTCTATAGAAAATTTTGTCAAAATTTTATTTCTATAGAAAATTTTGTCAAAATTTTATTTCTATAGTAAATTGTGTCAAAGTTGTACTTCTATAGAAAATTTTGTCAAAATTTCATATCTATAGAAAATGTTGCCGAAATTTTACTCCTATAAAAAGTTTTGTCAAAATTTTATTTCTGTAGAAAGTTTTCATAAAAACTTTCTTTGGAAATAAAATTAAAAAAATTTTGATAAACAATTTTCTATAGAAATAAAATTTTGACAAAATTTTCTATAGAAATTAAATTTCTGACAACAATTTTTATAGAAATAAAATTTTGACAAAAAATAAAAATAATAAAAATTTTAACAAAATTTTCTATAGAAATAAAGCATTGACAAATTTTTCTATAGAAATAAAATTTTAACTAAATTTTCTATAGAAATAAAATTTTGACAAAATTTTTTATTAAAATAAAATTTTGACAAAACTTTCTATAGAAATAAAATTTTGACAACATTTTCCATAGAAATAAAATTTTGACAACGACAACAACAAAGATTTTGTTAAAATTTTATTTTTATAGAATATTTCGGCAATATTTTTTTTTCTATAGAAAATTTTGTTAAAATTTTAATTCTATAAAAAATTTTGTCAATATTTTATCTCTAAAAAAATTTTGTTAAAATATTGTGTATATAGAATATTTCGCCAACATTTCATTTCTGTAGGAAATTTTGTCAAAAAATTATTTCTATAGAAAATTTTGTCTAAATTTTACTCCTATAAAAAGTTTTGTCAAAATTTTATTTCTGTAGGAAATTTTGTCACAAATTTATTTCTATAAAAAAATTTGCCAAAATTATATTTCTATAAGAAATTTTGTCAATTTTTTTTCTATTACAATTTTTTGTCAAAATTTTATTGCTAAAGAAAATTTGGTCAAAGTTTATTTCTATAGAAAACGTTGTAAAAATTTTATTTCTTTAGAAAATGTTTATCAAAATTTTATTTCTATGGATAATTTGGTTCACTTTTACGTATAGCCCCCATATAAAGGGACCCCCAAATTTGGCTTGAGAGGCCTCTAAGAGAAGCAAATTTCATTCGATCCGGCTGAAATTTGGTACATGGTGTTAATATATGGTCTCTAACAACCATGCAAAAATTGGTCCATATCGGTCCATAATTATATATAGCCCCCATATAAACCGATCCCCCGATTTGGCTTGCGGAGCCTCTAAGAGAAGCAAATTTCATCCGATCCGGCTGAAATTTGGTACATGGTGTTAGTATATGGTCTCTAACAACCATGCACAAATTGGTTTACATCGGTCCATAATTATATATAGCCCCCATACAAACCGATCCCCGGATTTGGCTTGCGGAGCCTCTTAGAGAAGCAAATTTCATCCGATCCGGCTGAAATTTTTGGTACATGGTGTTAGTATGTGGTCTCTAACAACCGTGCACAAATTGGTTTACATCGGTCCATAATTATATATAGCCCCCGTACAAACCGATCCCCGGATTTGGCTTGCGGAGCCTCTTAGAGAAGCAAATTTCATCCGATCCGGCTGAAATTTGGTACATGGTGTAAGTATATGGTCTCTAACAACCATGCAAAAATTGGTCCATATCGGTCCATAATTATATATAGCCCCCATATAAACCGATCCCACGATTTGGCCTGCAAAGCCTCTAAGAGAAGCAAATTTCATCCGATCCGGCTGAAATTTGGTACATGGTGTTAGTATATGGTCTCTTAAAAACATGCCAAAATTGGTCCACATCGGTTCATAATTATATATAGCCCCCATACAAACCGATCCCCCGATTTGGCTTGCGGGGCCTCTAAGAGAAGCAAATTTCATCCGATCCAGCTGAAATTTGGTTCATGGTGTAAGTATATGGTCTCTAACAACCATGCAAAAATTGGTCCATATCGGTACATAATTATATATAGCCCCCATATAAACCGATCCCCCGATTTGGCTTGCGGAGCCTCTAAGAGAAGCAAATTTCATCCGATCCGGCTGAAATTTTTTACATGGTGTTAGTATATGGTCTCTAACAACCATGCTAAAATTGGTCCATATCGGTCCATAATCATATATAGCCCCCATATAAACCGATGCCCCGATTTGGCCTGCAAAGCCTCTAAGAGAGACAATTTTCATCCCATCCGGCTGAAATTTGGTACATGGTGTTAGTATATGGTCTCTAACAACCATGCAAAAATTGGTGCACATCGGTCCATAATTATATATAGCCCCTATATAAAACGAACCCCAGATTTGACCTCCGGAGCACCTTGGAAGAGCAAAATTCTTCCCATTCGGTTGAAATTTGGTACGTGATGTTAGTATAGGATATCAAGCAACCATGCAGGAATTGGTTCCTATCAGTCCATAATAATATATAGCTCCCATATAAACCGATCTCGAGATTTGACCTGCGGTGCCTTTTGGAGAAGCAAAATTCATCCGATCTGGTTGAAATTTGGTACGTGGTGGTAGCATATGATATTTAACAACCATGAGAGTTGAAATTTGTTGATGACAGTCTTTCGTAGAAGTTTCTACGCAATCCATGGTGGAGGGTACATAAGATTCGGCCTGGCCGAACTTACGGCCGTATATACTTGTTATAGATAATTTTGTCAAAATTTTATTTCTAAAGAAAATTTTGTCAAAATTTTATTTCTAAAGAAAATTTTGTCAAAATTTTATTTCTCTAGAAAAATGTGCCAAAATTTTATTTCTATAGAATATTGTGTCAAAATTGTATTTCTATAGAAATTTTTGTCAAAATTTTATTTCTATAAGAAATTTTGTCAAATTTTTGTTCTATTAAAAATTTTTGTCTAAGTTTTTGTGCTAAAGAAAATTTTGTCAAAGTTTATTTCTATAGAAAACTTAGTCAAAATTTTATTTCTTTAGAAAATTTTTATCAAAATTTTATTTCTGTGGATAATTTTGTTACAATTTTATTTTTATAAAAATTTTGTCAATATGTTATTTCTAAAGAAAATTTTGTTAAAATTTTATTTTTATAGAATATTTCGTCAACATTTTATTTCTAAAGAGAAATTTTATCAAAATTGTATTTCTGTAGAAAATGTTGTCAAAATTTCTATAAAAAATGTTATCAATATTTTACTTCTAAAGAAAATTTTGTTAAACTTTTATTTCTATAGACTATTTCGTCAACATTTGATTTCTATAGAACATTTTGTCAAGATTTTATTTTTATAGAAAATTTTGTCAAAAATTTGTTTCTATAAAAAATTTTGTCAACATCTGATTTCTATACGAAATTTTGTCAAAATTTTATTGCTAAAGAAAACTTTTTATCAAAATTGTATTTCTATTGAAAATTTTGTCAAAATTTTATTTCTGTAGAGAACTTTGTCAAAATTTTATATCTTTAGAAAATTTTTATCAAAATTTTATTTCTATAGAAAATTTTGTTAAAATTTTATTTCTATTAAATATTTTATCAAAATTTTATTTCTATAGATTTTGTCAAAACTTTATTCTAAAGAAAATTGATGTACCTCTTAATTCAAGAGTTATATTGTGTAATATCTACTAAAACATCAAGAATTCTACCAATCTATCAAACAGTATAAAATCTACCATTCTACCAACTGCGGCAACAGTGATTGAGATCCAGAAGTTTCGACGATATTATTGAGTCCTGATAGAATGTACGTGGTCTGCGGACGGAATGTTCTATTCTACCAACTGCGGCAACAGTGATTGAGATGCAGAAGTTTCGACGATATTACTGAGTCCTGATAGAATGTACGTGGTCTGCGGACGGCCAGGAAAATTAAGTAATTTTCCTGGTAATATTCTACGGATACCGTAGTCAATGAATACGAGCAGGAGCGACTATGGGTCGTTACGGAGGCCCTCACTATTGACGGAGCATGTGTACTGGTGCCCTATACCAAAGTTGGTATATATCTTATAGCTGTGGGTATACAAAATCGAAATTACTTCACTCTTAAAGGGTTAAAGGCACCAAATCAAGACGAACTGAAAGCATGTATACAATTTTGAATCGCATATATCGTTCAAACAGGTGCACTCATTCCGATTCTCTGTATGGTAGGTTGACATATTTATGTAAAATCAAAAACAAAAAATATCCTTGCAAGTTATTCTTCGTGAGCTTCGTTTCAGTTTTATTCTTTTTGGCAAACGATTTCAATGTGTAATTTTCCATAAAATGTCAAAGCGATTCATAGTGGACATTATTCATTTCGTAATGAATCTTTTGAATGGTAAAAAGCTTTACATGTCCCCATTGTATTTGGGTGCCACCCTTCGTTTTCTTGTTTTTTTTTCCTTCATGACTGTCAAATGGAACCTATAACATGGCTAATGGCCATGCGTGTGTGTGTGTGTGGATATAGCTCCAGGCATGCATGACCACTATGACAAAGCATGAGGATAAAAAAACGATACTACCAAGATGGAGTGGCTTGATGTTATTCGCCAAATGCTGGTGACTTAGTTGGTCACTCTCATGCCATGTGGGGAGACCGACCTTAAACCATTATCACTAAAGTCTTAATAAGTCTCATTTAGTCTGCTTCAAGTCCGATGGTTGTTGGTTGTGGCTTTGTCCCGCTGCTGTTGTTAAATGACAATTTAATTGTTGTATGTATGTTTGTTTCTGCCTGCATATGTCACTTGCAATGACAAAATAATTTAATTATGTCAACTAAGATTTACCTTGAAATTGTCATTCGTTCCCAAACGTACCGACAAGTGAACTAAGCAATGGCTTCTTACTACGCTAAGATAATACGGATTGCATAGAAATTATCGTGTATAAGAATGGAGAAGAGTTCAAAATGGAGAAGAGTTCAAATAACCCAACAAAGAAAGTGAAAACCATTAGTGGACTTGAAGATCTCAGTGGAGGAACTGTAAACCCGAAAATATCGGTAAGAAGACATAACATAGTCTAAGTGGTGAAACTGTAGACCAGAAGACCTTATTGGTGTATCTGGTGTAAAGACACAATAATCTCAGCAGCGGAGCTGTTAACACGAAGGTCTAAGTGGTGGACATGTAGTCTGGAAATTACACAGAAGTAACTCTATACCCAAAGATATAAATTGTGGAACTATAGACCAGAAGAAGTGGAGGAACTGTAAACCCGAATATCACAGTGAAGAGACTGTAAACCCCCGAATCTCAGTAAGGAAACTCAGTGATGGAATACTAAACCCGAAGATCTTAACATAGTGGAGGGGCTCTAGATCCGAAACCCTCCCTAAGTAATGGGACAGAATACCCGGGAATCTCATCGGTGGAACTGTTAACTTGAGGGTCTAAGTGGTGGAACTGTAGTGCTGAAATTTCAGCGAAGTAACTGTATACCCACAAATCTCATTGGAAGAGCTATAAACTCGGAGATCTCAGTGGAAGAACTGTAAGGCCACGAAACTGATTAAGGAAGCATTAGAACAATAAGCTCAGTGGTGAAACTGTAGACCCGAAGATCTTAGTGGTATACATGTACACTGGAGAATCTCAGTGTTTGAACTATGGAGTCCGATACTCAGTGATCGATTGGAGACTCAAAGACTGTAAACCCAAGTATCACAGTGAAGGAACGATAACCCCAGAATATCAGATACAATAGAACTCCAATCTCAGTGGTGGATTCTGTAGACCCGAAAATAATAGTGGTATACCTGTAAACTGGAGAATCTCATTGATTTAGCTGTAGACCTGAAAACTCAGTGGTGTATTATAAGCCCGAAGATCTTATTGGTGGAACTCTAGAGGTTTAGTTGGGGGATCTGTAGTACTGAAACTTCAGCGAAGCAACTTTATACCCACAGATCTCAGTGGATGATTAATATACACGAAGACATCAGCGGAGGAACTGCAAACGCTAGGATCTCTGCGGAAGAACTCTAAAGCTAAGAATCTCAGTATGGAAACATGAGAAGCCCAATCTCAGTGATGGAGTCATAGACCCAAAGACCCCAGTAGTATACCTGTAGACGGAGAATCTCAGTGTTGGAATTATGGACCCGAAAGCTCGGTGGTAGAATTCTAAACCCGGGGGAACTCTAAGTGAGGGAAATGAAGACCCGACAATCTCAGTAGTGGAATTTCTCAATCAGTGGTGGAACTATAGTCCTGAAATTTCAGTGAGGTAGGTTAGGTTAGGTGGAAGCCCGATGTATCAGTCACACTTAGACTATTCAGTCCATTGTAATACCACATTGGTGAACTTCTCTCTTATCACTGAGTGCTGCCCGATTCCATGTTAAGCTCAATGACAAGGGACCTCCTTTTTATAGCGGAGTCCGAACGGCGTTCCACATTGCAGTGAAACCACTTAGAAAAGCTTTGAAACCCTCAGAAATGTCACCAGCATTACTGAAAAACTTTTTGGTGTTCGGTCGAAGCAGGAATCGAACCCACGACCTTGTGTATGCAAGGCGGGCATGCTAACCATTGCACCACGGTGGCTCCCAGGTAACAGCAGACCCGAAGTGAGGTAACAGCCGACCCGAAGATCTCAATAGAAGAACTGTACAAAAGGAGTGTGCACGGGACACGAAATTGCCGTGACTGACACAAATGACAACATCGTGAGTGTAAACTTCGTCCGTTGCGAGAGCGCTGATAAAATCTTATTCTACCTCTACTGTAGACCCGGAGATCTCAGTGGTTGTACTGTAGACCCGAAGATCACAGTGAAGAAACAATTAACCCGAGAATATTAGTAAGGAAACTTTGTAATCACAATATAAGTTGTGGAACTGTAGATTAGGAGATTGCAGTTGTAGCCAGAAAAGCTTAGTGTGGAAACTGTAGACCCGAATTACGAAGGTTATAGTCCTGAACTTTCAATTATGTTACCTCATTTGAGTAACTGTAGATCCGAAATCGCCGAGGGCGGAATTGTTGACCAAAAGTCTAAGTGAGGGAACTGTTGGCCTGATAATCACAGCGGTGAAACTGTCGACTTGAAGGTCGACGGTGGTTGTGTAGGTATTTCAGATATGTTCATGTAGACCGGAAGATGTCATTCGAGGAACTATAGATGATAAATATAAGTGGTGGAATTGTAGATCAGAAGACCAATGTGAGGGAACTGTTGACCCGATAATCTCGACGATGGAACTGTCAAGTTGATCTCCGTCGTATACCTGTAGACTGGAGAATTTCAGTTTTTGAATTATGGTCCCAAAAGCTGAGTGATGGAATTATAGACCGAAGGATCTTAGTGGGAGAAGTCTAGACCCGAAGTCTTAAGTGAGGGAACTGAAGACTTGACAATCTCAGCGGTGGACTTGTTAACTCGAAGGTCAAAGTGGGGGAATTCTAGACCCGAAGTCCTAAGTGAGGTAACTGAAGACCCAACAATCTTAGCGGAGGAACTATAAACCCTAAGATCTCCGTGAAATAACTGTAGATCCAAATCTCCATGTTATGCCTTGATACTGGAGAATCTCAGTGTTGGAACTATTGATCGGAAAGCGTAATGATGGAATTGTAAATCCAAAGATTTAATTGTGAGAACTCTAGACCCGATGTCCTAAGTGAGCGAACTGGAGACCAGATAATCTCAGTTGTGGAAGTGTTAAATCCAAGATATAGATGGTTTATCTGTAGTCCTGAAATTTCAGCGAAGTAACTGTAAACCCACAGATCTCAGTAGAGGAACAATAGACCCTTAGATCTCAGGGGAGGAACTGTAATCTAAAACCGATATATATGTAGACCGAAAAATCTCATTGGTGGACCTATTGATCCGAAAACCCAATGGTAGAATTCTAAACCCGAAGATTTTAGTGAGCAACTCTAGACACGAAGTCCTATGTAACGAAACTGGAGACCAGAGAAATTCTTTTTAAATTCTCAAAGAATTTGTTCATTTTGCAAAGAAGCTCCTATTTATCCTATTAGTCCGATATATTCAGAGATTTTCATGGAAAATATTTATAATATGCGACATAGATACCAATCCAATTCAACCAACTGAAGTCTTTGATGGGCCCAAAAAAACAATGAATTTTTTTTGCTGGGTATAATTAATTATCCCCTTCGAAAATTTAATACCACTCAGTCATCCGAAAACCATTGTTGACCGTGCTTATATTAAGGAATGGTTTAATAACAGCCAAGCCAATATTATTAGGAGCAGAAATTAGCACTTTCTGTCCAAGAGAACATATGATACTCAGGGCAAATTGTGCTGACACAAATGATGGCCACATCAGTCTTGGGCATTGCATGATGATCCCTTGTTGGCCGGCCAATTGGCTAGATAGTTGCATTGATGTATTATATATGAGAAACTCATTTAAAATTTTCAGTTGGTCAGTTTTATTTTCTATTTTCCTTTTTAGAGTTTTCTTAGTTCATTTTCTGTAATTTTTCCTTTTACAACATTCATTACTTAAGTCCTCCCGTTTTTAGTTTTTTTTCTGTTTTTGGTTTTTGTCTTGTTGCATCCTTCTTAAAAGTTAAACTTAAATTGTCATGGCATGCAATAAAGTTTTGTTATGCTCTTAAATGCCGCCGCCACCGCCACTAAACAACTTGTCATTAATGGCGCAATGGGAGTAATATGATAAGGCGGAGGAAACTGAGGCTAGGATAACTAAAAACAAGTATATACGGACTTAAGATCGGCCGGGCCAAATCTTAAATACCCACTACTACGAATCAAGAAATATAATTGTTTCCGTAGAAACCTCTTCGTCAGGTTACTTGAAAATACATATATAGCATTTCGAGTGGATTTGATGACAGATACATGGGAGAAATAAAATTTTGATAAAATTGTTTATAGAAGTAAAATTTTGACAAAATTTTCTATAGAAATAAAATTTTGTAAAAATTTTCAATAGAAATACAATTTTGACAAAATTATCTGTAGAAATAAAATTTTGACAAAATTTTCTATAGAAATAAAATTTTGACAAAATTTTCTATAGAAATATAATTTTGATAAATTTTTCTATAGAAATAAAATTTTGATAAAATTGTTTATAGAAATAAAATGTTGACAAAAAAGTATATACGGCTGTAAGTTCGGCCAGGCCGAATCTCATGTACCCTCCACCATCGAGTTACTTGGGTTGCGGTACACTTGCCGATGGCAAGGTATCTTAAAACTTCTTAATACCGTCTTCTAAATACGGGGTATTTATTAAACAAAAAATAGACCGATTAAATACGTATATAATTCAGATTGACAAAATTTTCTATAGAAATAAAATTTTGACAAAATCTTCTATAGAAATAAAATTTTGACAAAATTTTCTATAGAAATAAAATTTTGACAAAATTTTCTATAGAAATAAAATTTTGACAAAATTTTCTATTGAAATAAAATTTTGACAAAATTTTCTATAAAAATAAAATTTTGTCAAAATTTTCAATAAAAATAAAATTTTGGCAAAATTTTCTATAGAAATAAAATTTGGACAAAATTTTCTATAGAAATAAAATTTTTACAAAATTTTCTATTTAAAAAGATTTTGACAACATTTTCTATAGAAATAAAATTTTGACCAAATTATGTATTGAAATAAAATTTTGACAAAATTTTCTATAGAAATAAAATTTTGACAAAATTTTGTATGGAAATAAAATTTTAACAAAATTTTCTATAGAAACCAAATTTTGACCAAATTTTCTGCAGAAATAAAACTTTGACAAAATTTTCTACAGAAAAAAAATTTTACCAAAATTTTCTATAGAAATAAAATTTTGACAAAATTTTCTATAGAAATAAAATTTTGACAAAATTTTCTATAGAAATAAAATTTTGACAAAATTGTGTATAGAAATAAAATCTTGACCAAATTATGTATTGAAATAAAATTTTGACAAAATTTTCTATAGAAATAAAATTTTGACAAAATTTTCTATAGAAATAAAATTTTACCATATTTGTTTATAGAAATAAAATTTTGACCAATTTTCTAAAGTAATAAAATTTTGATAAAAATTTTCTATAGAAATCAAATTTTGGTAGATTGTATTTGGCGATATGGACCAATTTTTGTGTGATTGGGGTGTATATAACTATAGGCCCATATGGACCAATTTTGGCATGGTTGTTAGCGGTCATATACTAGCGCAATGTGCCAAATTTCAACGGAATCGGATGAATTTTGCTCCTTCAAGAGGTTCCGGAGGCCAAATCTGGGGATGGGTTTATATGGGGGCTATATATAATTATGGACCGATATGGACCAATTTTTGCATGGTTGTTGTAGACCATATACTAACACCACGTACCAACTTTCAAGAGGATCGGATGAAATTTTCTTCTCTAAGAGGTTCCTCAAGCCAAATTCGGGGTCGGTTTATATGGGGTCTATATAATTATGTACAGATATAAACCAATTTTTGCGTGGTTGTTAGAGACCATATACTAACACCACGTACTAAGTTTCAACCGGATTGGATGAAATTTGCTACTTCCCGAGAAGCCGCAAGTCAAATCTGGGTATTAGTTTATATGGGTGCTATATATAATAGTGGACCAATATGGATACATTTGTGCATGGTTGTTGTAGACCATACACTAACTCCACGTACCAAATTTCAAACGGATCGGATGAAAATTGTTTGTGTGATTGGGGTCGACTGTATATAACTATAGGCCCATATGGACCAATTTTGGCATGGTTGTTAGCGGTCATATACTAGCGCAATGTACCAAATTTCAACGGAATCGGATGAATTTTGCTCCTTCAAGAGGTTCCGGAGGCCAAATCTGGGGATCGGTTTATGTGGGGGCTATATAAATTATGGACCGATGTGGCCCAATTTTTGCATAGTTGGTAGAGATCATATACCAACACAATGTACCAATGTACCAAAGCCGGATCGGATGAAATTTGCTTCTCTTAGAGGATTCGCAAGCCAAATTCGGGGTCAGTTTATATGGGGGCTATACGTAAAAGTGGTCCAATATGGCCCATTTGAATACCGTCCGACCTACGCTAATAACAACTTCTTATGCCAAGTTTCAAGTCGATAGCTTGTTTCGTTCGGAAGTTGGCGTGAATTCAACAGACGGACGGACATGGCTAGATCGACTCAGAATTTCACCACAACCCAGAATATATATACTTTATGGGATCTGAGACCAATATTTCGATGTGTTACAAACGGAATGACAAAGTTAATATACCTCCATCCTATGGTGGAGGGTATAAAAATATCAAAGTGTTGATCACCTCAAGACCCCGCTTCACTGGGAATGGGCCGTTTAAGACCTTAGTTCGGATTAAGGTTAGCCAATTCGAGCATTTTTTGCTTTTAAGCACTCAAAAAAAACGATCTCTCTATTTCACTAAAGTCAATTTAACTTTGCGTACACTGAAAAAAATATTGACCTAATATGGATTAGATTTTAGGAATCGAAATTTACCCAAAGTTAAGGACAAAATTCTTTAAAATAATTACATTTAATTAAATGAAAGTTTATAATCCTAGCTTCAAAAATTTTTTTCATTAAATTTAGGACACAAATCTTGAAATTTTCCGTCTCTCTTCTGAAGTTGTAGATCCTTGAAGTAAAGCAAATTTCCCTTAAAATAAAGAAAAACATTTTTAATTTAAAGAAATCGCCTTTAACTCAACTGACATATTGCATTTTTAAATTTAAGATAAAATCGCTTCAAATATTGGCTAAGACTTATTTTAAGGATTTGCATCTTTGGTTTATAGTTTTTTTTTTTAGTATTAAGAAAACAGTTTTTACTTTGAAGTACTTGGGATAATTTGGATTTTGAAACTGAAACTTTGTTTGTAGATGAATACCTTTATTAATATATCGCAAACAGAGATCAAAAATTCGATGAATGAGATCTGTATCCAATTTTAATTTTATCGATCCTAGATTTAAAGCCAGGGAGGTCCCCAAAAATGTATTTATTTTAAAGAAGCCTCATCTTTGGCTCGGAATCAATACCAAAATCCTTAAGGGAAGGTCAAAATCTTTGGATCCAAGTAAACTTTTTTTTGAGTTTACGTTAGTTAAATGAACTAAAAAATATGAAGAAATTATATACAAATTAATCATAAAGATTTACTAAATTCGTATATCTCACAAAATAGTTCATTAGTTCATCTTGCAATTCTGAACTCCAATTTTTTCCTTTAAACTACAAAATTTTCTTTAACTAGTGAAAACAATTATTTATGTCTTATAAATTTTCTTGAATTTGTCGAAAAATACTTACTTATTTTTGTGATAACGGCGTGATGCCAGCGTTTTAGCTATAATTTTCTAATAATATTAACATTTTTCTAAACGTAACCAAAAGTTTTCTTCCTGGTGGGTTCAATGTTTTTTCAGTGAACAATAATAAAATACGAAAATTCCAAATAACAGCGCCTTACTTTGTTCCATTACATATCACCCACTTTGTCTTATTTAATCGTAAATATCAAAATTGTATTTCAATTTTCAGAGAATGCCTTAACATTCTAGAGTGCTTTGTCAGAAGCTGGAAAGTTTTAATCATACTTTAGCCCACAAAGATGATCTATACTAAAGTCAAAAGACTCCACTCTAACCACAATTATCATACCATCCTCCTACCTATGATTTAATATAAGAAAGCTTTAAATCTCTACAGCCACAATGATCACAGGCTCCAATGGCTGCTTGGATGCTTGATGTTTGTCTTTAGCATTTCTAGGCAATTCGCATTGGCACCAACAATTCTGTCATTATCCATTGGCACTGGCACAAAACTACTGTTTGCTCCATGCCATTCCAGCCATTCATTCATCTGGTTATGTGCATTTAACTTGTTTTAATGTAATTTATCAAATGCATTGACATTTTCATGAAGTTTCAGTGCATGAAATAAGAAAATAAAAACAAACAAAAAAAAAAACTACCAAGCCAACACAACGCACAAACCCCCAACAACAAATTCGCAATAAGAACTAAAACTGAAATTGAAAATAACGTAACGTTTCACGAACGTATTTGCTATTATTGGCGGTATTTAGCGTTTCCTTTCATTTCAGTGGAAGGCATGCCACAAATAACAAGCCAACTAGTAATGACACTCGAGCAGAAGGACGGACAGACAACTTTTTTCCTATATAGAGTATATGATAGAATCAACTGCTCCATGAAAACGAAAATGAAAATTGAACTAGATTTCAAATGATGAAACTTATATGAAAGAGTTGTATAATATACTATAGACCATGAAGTAATTGAATTCCTTCAGGACTGCAGGATATTGAACGAAGCAAAGTAATGGCAAATATTTTTTAAAAGTATCTCGTAAAAGAGAGTAACCGTCCACTAAAAAAAAAGTTTACTTGAAAGGATTTTGATATTTAATCCGAACTAAATATGAGACTTCTTCCAACAACCAAATCGGGTCGTCTTAAATGGGGGAAACACTCAAAGAAACGTGAACCCTAAATGGTACTAAAACCATTAAGAAAGATTTATTAAATTTATGTCTCCCACAATATAGTTCCGAATTTTTTAATCTTTGTCATTTTTACCAATAATGCGATGGCAACTACATAAGGTATTGGAAAAATTTTAGAAATTTTAAACTCCAGTTTTTGCTTCAAACTGGGAGTTACTTTTTTTTGTTTTACCAAGTGAAACAAAATAAATTTTTCTAATAAATTTTCTTGGATTTGTCGATAAATAGTTACTTATTATTGGCGCGACAACTGCGTTTGTAATACAGTTTACTTAAAAATTTCTAAAATTAACCATATGTGTTTTTAAAATGACTTACTTGACTGGTAGAACACAGAAAGTTAAATTTCGTGATACGCTTTCTAGATTCCTTGTTGTATATTTTGGAGTACCACAGTGAAGCCACATTGGACCGATTGTTTTCAACCGGTTTATAAATGATTTACCAGAATCAATATTTCGGTGTAACGTTTTAATGTACACAGACGATATTAAAATTTTTCATTCTTTTAATGATCATACTGGTCAAATTATTTTACAAGGGGATCTAGACAGATTATTTTAGTGGTGCAAGTTGAATTTGATGGAGCTTATCATATCGAAATGTAAACATATGTCATTTTTATACCCTCCACCATAGGATAGGGGTATATTAACTTTGTCATTCCGTTTGTAACACATCGAAATATTGATCTAAGACCCAATAAAGTATATATATTCTGGGTCGTGGTGAAATTCTGAGTGGATCTGAGCATGTCCGTCCGTCCATCCGTCCATCTGTTGAAATCACACTAACTTCCGAACGAAACAAGCTATTGACTTGAAACTTGGCACAAGTAGTTGTTATTGATGTAGGTCGGATGGTATTGCAAATGGGCCATATCGGTCCACTTTTACGTATAGCCCTCATATAAACGGACCCCCAAATTTGGCTTGCGAGGCCTCTAAGAGAAGCAAATTTCATCCGATCTGGCTGAAATTCGGTACATGGTGTTAGTATATGGTCTCTAACAACCATGCAGAAATTGGTCCATATCGGTCCATAATTATATATAGCCCCTATATAAACCGATCACCAGATTTGACCTCCGGAGCCTCTAAGAGAAGCAAATTTCATCCGATCCGGCTGAAATTTGGTACATAGTGTTAGTATATATGATCTCTAACAACCATGCAAAAATTGGTCCACATCGGTCCATAATTATATATAGCCCCCATATAAACCGATCCCCCGATTTGGCTTGCGGAGCCTCTAAGAGAAGCAAATTTCATCCGATCCGTCTGAAATTTGGTACATGGTATTAGTATATGGTCTCTAATGACTATGAAGAAAGTGGTCCACACCGGTACATAATTATATATAACCCCATATAAACCGATCCCCAGATTTGACCTCCGGAGCACCTTGGAAGAGCAAAATTCATCCGATTCGGTTGAAGTTTGCTACGTGATGTTAGTATAAGATATCCAACAACCATGCGGGAATTGGTTCCTATCAGTCCATAATTACATATATAGCTCCCATATAAACCGATCGCCAGATTTGATCTCCGGTGCCTTTTGGAAAAGCGAAATTCATCCGATCTGGTTGAAATTTGGTACGTGGTGGTAGTATATAATATTTAACAACCATGCCAAAAGTGGTCCATATCAGTCCATAATCATTTATAGCCCCCATATAAACCGATCCCTAGATTTAGTTTTGGAGACTCTTGGGGGAGCAAATTTCATCCGAGTGGGTTGCAATTTGTGGATGCCTGTCTTTCGTAGAAGTTTCTACGCAATGCATGGTGGAGGGTACATAAGATTCGGCCTGGCCGAACTTACGGCCGTATATACTTGTTTAGAATAAAACTTTTGCACTCATGCTATGTCTTGAACTATCATGAACTTGAGTCTGTCAATTCTATACTAGACTTTGGAGTCACATTCTAAGGGCAACGTTCTTACAGGTCTGTATGTTATTCCATTGCGTGTCACTGGTCTGCGGTGTCCACACTGGAGCTGCATAGTTTACCCCTGACCGGCCAATTGCCTTATAAGTAGTTAACAAGGTTTAACAAGTGACTTGAGGACCTTGTTTCAACCGCGGAGCTTATTACATATTGCAGTAGCATGGGCAGATGACTTGAAAAGGCTGTCGAATGTTACCCCGAGTATCTTGGGTCGGATTTATTTCGCCATCGACTCTAACATTCAACTGCCTACGCACTTCCGCCGTCCACCTAGTAAACAGTGTGGCTGAGGATTTGGTGGCAGATATCCACAGATTTCTAGCAGTGAAATAACTGGTAAGATCAGCAATGTAGACGTTTAAACGATCGCATATGTCATCAACAATGGGCCCGGATGCCATGATTGTACAGTCGTCCGCATATGATACAATCTCGACGCCGTTAGGAGGGGGTGGAATCGAGGACAGGTAGAGGTTAAACAGTGCCGGATATATCACCCCACCCTGGGGAACTCCCTGTTTAACTCTACGGGGTTTTGACTTTTTGTCCCAGAATTCTACGTACGACTGGCGTCCACACATATAATTCATAACCCAACGCTTCGTTCCTGTTGGTAGGGACGTATTCTCGATGTCCTCGAATAATGTGGCATGGTTGACCGTATGCTTTCAATAGGTCAAGCGCCACGAGGACCGTCCTATGACACGACTTGGGCTGAGTAAGTCCCCTATTGATATGTGTCGAAATGGCATGTAAGGCTGTCGTCGTACTGTGTACCTTACGGAATCCATGTTGCTGAGAGAAGGGCTACTGGTGAGAGAAGGGATATCGGTTTGTACGATTCACCTTTACTCGAATATTTGCCTGGCTTCAGTAGTGGAATCACCCTTCCCATCTTCCAGACATCGGGTATAATGAGTGATTCTAAGGACAAATTGAGGAGTCTGGTCAGGTACTCAACTCCCAGTATTCCCAGGTGCTTCAGCATTATGTTAGGTTTGGTGGCAGCCCGATGTATCAGGCTCACTTAGACTATTCAGTCCATTGTGATACCACATTGGTGAACTTCTCTCTTATCACTGAGTGCTGCCCGATTCCATGTTAAGCTCAGTGACAAGGGACCTTCTTTTTATAGCCGAGTCCGAACGGCGTTCCACATTGCAGTGAAACCACTTAGAGAAGCTTTGAAACCCTCAGAAATGTCACCAGCTTTACTGAGGTGGGATAATCCACCCCTAAAAAACTTTTTGGTGTTCGGTCGAAGCAGGAATCGAACCCACGACCTTGTGTATGCAAGGCGGGCATGCTAACCATTGCACCACGGTGGCTCGCTGCTTCAGCATTAGCATTGAAATTCCGTCTGGGCCCAGCGCCTTGTATGGTTTCGCGCTGTTGATGACATTGGTAACTTCGGCTGCGATAAATTGTGGTGTGTCATCGGCTCGGAGACCACGTATGCGACGACTGGCTCTCTTTTTCGCTCTAACACTCTCGGGATGCTCGACAAACTGTCGGTTGAAGTATTTGGTGCATCTCTTCGGATCAGTCACAGTCACGTCGCCAAAGGTGACTGAAATCTCATCATCCCTTGAAGCGGGGTTCGAGAGGGCTTTCACTGTTGACCACAATTTACCTGTTCCTGTGTCTAGGTTACATTGCTTCATGTGCTCTAACCATGTGTTCCGCTTGTGCTCGTCGACTATCTTACTAATCTCTAGATTCAGTTCCCTGATTCTAGGGTCAGCAGGGTTAGCATGACGGCGTTCATCACGGTTGTCTGCGAGTCCGCCGCTTCAGCTGGGCAATTCGACCAGCTGGAATGAAGCGAGCGCCTGCTGCGTTGATGATGTCCTGGAACGCCCTCTGGGCAACATGAACATGAGAGGGGGATGGGAGCTCACCGAACGGCGATCTGTATATTCTCTGAAGCCTTCCCAGTTGGCTTTCTTTTGGTTTATGAACGTCCGGCGTTCAGAGGTTATGAAATCGGAGGGTCGGTTAATGGTGAGAATTATGGGGAGGTGGTCTGAACTGAACAATGAAATGACGGGTTGCCAGGAAACGTCATTTATCGGACCAGGCGATGCTAAGGATAAATCTGGCGAACTGCTGCAATCACCCATAATTCTCGTGGGGGCCTCTTCGTTCACCGTGCAAAATGTGGAGTCATCTATCTGCTCTGCCAAAGCTATGCCTCTCTGGTCATTACCCAGGAGAGAATGCCAAAGTTCATGGTGGGCATTAAAGTCTCCTAGAACCAATCGGTTATGCCCGCACAGCAGCCACTCAATGGTTGGGCGGTCGCATAGTCTGATGACCCACTGCTGCTATCACTGGCACAGCATCCTGCCACGTAGTCAGTATGACTATACTCCCGTAGCGATGTTAGGCCGGAACAATTCCGGAAGTGCACCCCTTCCAAATACCGGTTACACCTCACCGAAACCGAGCGATGGTGAATTTGGTTTCGGCAGACCGAACAGTACCATGGTCCGGGGTTCTGCTCTATCTTGGCTCGGACCAAAAGCAAACGGAGAAGGTTCCCCGGGATTCACCTCCTCCAACACAAAAAGACGGACGAAACAACACGTACACTTATGTGATAGCCGCTGGCCGATGAGTTGGACCCATCGGGTCAATCCGGTACAGAGAACCCGCCGCCGTGGGATTGGAAGCTCTTTTGTTTTTTTTTTGCTGGGTACTTTATGGGTTCTTAGAGCATAAAGTATCCTATGGTGGAGGGCATACAAATGATAGCAACTTAAAGTTGGTTGTAATATAAATTAGCCACCACTCTAAATACTGTACGAGTATATAGGAAGAAAATATTTCTCATATCTACGTATGTGTTATGACATAATAGTACCAGAAGATGATATGATATTTGTATGCTCCGTACATAAACCTGGGATGTTATACAACCTTAATAGTATTTTAATTCTGTTCTACTAAAGTTCTTAAAAATGTATAATACTAAAATGCTTAAGGCATTAATATTACCCTAAAATCAGTATCATCAAAAATGTGTTACTGTTCCTTTTAAGAGCTGGTTACCGTTCTCAGGGAACTTCTTCACATTATTATGGCCATTAACAAATGAACATTTTAGACTCTTCTTTTTGTTTGTTTCTTGCCATTAAGCTTCATCCACAAACTCGTGGTCTGATATACATTGTACGATTTTATTACCTCGTATTATTACAAACCGTTCATTTTACTAATTCAACAAATATTTAGCAAGTAATTTAAACCAAATCACAACAATCTATTATTGGGGGGAGAGCTCTCGTGGTTAGATTTGGTTTTTCAGTTCGGTGTAGAGCTTTTTAGTTGCACTCATGATGGTATAGCTCCAGCCAAATTACCATTTCAGCCAGCATAGACTAGAATTATAGACAAGAATTAGCCAAGCACATAGCAATTTAAAAATTCTCATCTTAATAGACATTTCATGGCAACAATTAGCCCCATTTTGAGTGCATTTAGTTAACGATTATTAATGTGAGCAAAGCACACCACCACCACCAGCCTTGATCAGAGGAGGCCAGGTAAGTAATTCGAACTACGCGTCTTCCGCCATAGCTATACCATGGATATCATCATTGTCATTATGATCTTTGACTAAGTGTGCCTGTACCATTAGCCAGAGATGATCTTTTGTACTAGGAGAAGAATATCTTGCGTAAAGTGTGCAGTGATTTCTTGCAGTATTCAAACCTTTCGAGCGACACTTAATACTGTATACTAGCTGTGTTTAGAGATACAAATTTAAGGATCTTAACACGATTATTGAGTTAGTATTTTTTTTTATTTTTTTTTTAATTGAAAAGACACGCATATTATTTATTTCGTTTTTGGAAAGCTAGTTAAAAAATCTTCCTTTTATTGCATATGTTTCTTACCACAAGGCTTTATACATAGTTATAAATTGAGGAAAAGTAAAACCTAATGTAATAATAATTAATGCGGTAGAACTTCGATATCTGGATAGGGACGAGAAAATTGTTTCCTATATAGCAATTTTGCAAAACTTCTTATCTGGACGATTGCATCCGATACAGTAACTTTGTTACACAGAAATTTTATTTTTTCCAGCACTTTTTATACCCTAAACCACATAGTGGTCAGGGTATAATAACTTTGTTCCGGCAAAAAATGTGCCTTCCAGAAATATTCATAATAGACCCCATAAAATATATACCGATCGAATCAGATTTATCTCCTGAGTCGATATAGCTCTTGACGTTCGTCCGTCCGTCCGTCCTTCCAGTTATTTGGTGTCGCAGGATTCCCATCGCATTTATTAATTTATTATTGATGAAATTTACATTAAAAAAAATTTACTTGGATCCAAAGATTTTGACCTTCCCTTAAGCACTTTGGTATTGATTCCGAGCCAAAAATGTGGCTTCTTTAAAGTAAAGAAATTTTTAGCGACTTATCTGGCTTTAAATCTAGGACCAATAAAATTAAAATTAGGATTCAGATCGCATTTTCATTTCTTTTTCGAGGTTTATTAATAAAGGTACTCACGTACAAACAAACGCCAGTTTAAAAATCCAAATTATAGCGGATACCTGACAGTAAAAATGTTTTCTTAATTCCAAAAAAACTTTAAACCAAAGACGTTAAATCCTCAAAATAATATTTGAATCATAATACCATGCACCACACTGTGGAACAGGGTTAGTGCATTAGTTAGTGCATATGTTTGCAACACCCAGAAGGAGACGACGTAGACACATGGTGTCTTTGGCAAAAATGCTCAGGGTGGGCTTCCGAGTCGATATAGACATGCCCGTCTGTCCGTGAACACATTTTTGTAATCATAGTCTAGGTCGCAGTTTTAGTCCAATCGACTTCAAATTTGGCAGAAGTATGTATTTTGGCTCAGAATAGTAACCTATTGATTTTGGTAGAAATCGGTTCAGATTTAGATATAGCTCCCATATATATCTTTCGCCCGATATGGACTAACCCTATTGATTTTGGTAGAAATCGGTTCAGATTTAGATATAGCTCCCATATATATCTTTCGCCCGATATGGACTAATACGGTCCCAGAAGCCAGAGTTTTACCCCAATTTGGTTGAAATTTTGCACTAGGAGTAAAATTAGTAGTGTAGTCAAGTGTGCCAAATTTTATTGAAATCGGTTCAGATTTTGATATAGCTCCCATATATAGCTTTCGCCCGATTTACACTCATATGACCACAGAGGCCAATTTTTTGCTCCGATTTAATAGAAATTTTGCACAGGGAGTAGAATTAGCATTGTAGTTATGCGTGCCAAATTTGGTTGAAATCGGTTCAGATTTAGATATAGCTCCCATATATAGCTTTCGTCCGATTTACACTCATATGACCACAGAGGCCAATTTTTTGCTCCGATTTAGTTGAAATTTTTCACAGGGAGTACAATTAGCATTGTAGCTATGCGTGCCAAATTTGGTTGAAATCGGTTTAGATTTAAATATATCTCCCATATATAGGTTTCGCCCGATTTACACTCATATGACCACAGAGGCCAATTTTTAACTCCGATTTAGTTGAAATTTTGCACAGCGAGTAGAATAAGCATTGTAGCAATGCGTACCAAATTTGGTTGAAATCGGTTCAGATTTAGATATAGCTTCCATATATATGTTTTTCTGATGTCGACAAAAAATGAGCGATGAATCATAAATTAACTTTTGCGAAGTTTCCTTAAAATTGCTTCAGATTTAATAAAAAATATGGGAAAGATATATTTTTTTACTAACATTATGTTCCACCCTAGTGCATTATCCGACTTGAATTTTGAGTCTATAGATTTTGTAGAAGTCTATCAAATTCTGTCCAGATCGAGTGATATTTAAATGTATGTATTTGGGACAAACCTTTATATATAGCACCCAACACATTTGACGGATGTGATATGGTATCGAAAATTTAGATCTACAAAGTGGTGCAGGGTATAATACAGTCGGCCTCGCCCGACTTTAGACTTTCATTACTTGTTTTTATCTTAAATCTAAATTTTCAATATTTCAGTTAATTTAAGAACAATTTCTTTAAATCAAAAATGTTTTTCTTTACTTTAAAGACAATTAGCCTTAGTTCAAAGACATGGTACTTTAACGGAGGAACGCAAATTTGCAAAATTTGTGTCCTAAAAACTTTATTTTAATTAAAATTTCATTATTTTAAAGAAATTTGTCCTTAATTGTTTGTAAGTTGCGCATCCTAAAATTTAGGTTGCGTAATCTTTAATATCACGTAAATATTTTTTTCAGTGTAGTTATAAATTGAGGAAAGGTAAAACCTAAACCTAAAAGAATAATTAATACGGCCCCTATCTAGAATGGGACCATAAAATTGCTTTCCATATATCAACTTCCTATCTGGACGAGACCCGCAAATTGCAACCCATATAGTAACTTTGTTACGAAGAAACTTTATTGTTTTCAGCATTTTCTATACACTAAACCACATAGTTGTAAGGGTATAATAACTTTGTTTCCGGCAAAAAATGTGCCCACTAGAAATATGGATTTTAGACTTAATAAAATATATATTGATCGACTCAGATTCATCTCCTGAGTCGATCTAGCCCTTGGTGTTCGTCCGTTTGTCCGTCCATGTATTTAATGTTCGCAGGATTCCGGTAGCATTTGTTAACCGCTTTTGATTAAATTTGTTAAAGGGCGTTTGCTGGGTACAAGAACGAACGCTATTGATTTTGGAAAAAATCGAATCAAATTTAGATATAGCTCCCATATATATGTATCGCCAGATTTCGACAAATGTGTATGCATTGCGCTTTTTTACTAACTGATCGTCGTCAAATTCGGCAAAAGGTCATCAAATTTACCACCCTTTTAGTGTGTAAAATTTCATCGAAATCAGTTCAGATTTAGATATAGCGCCCATATATACCCATTGCCGGATTTTTCCAAATTTAGTCATAAAACCCTTATTTATCAACCGATCTTACTCAAAGTTGGCTTATTGTAATTTTCTATGGTACTAACTATATGTGCAACAAATCATCGATATCGATTTAGATTTATATATAGCTACCATATATATGCATCGCCCGAAAAAAATTTGGTGATAACATTCTTATTAATTAACCGATGTTACTCAAGTTTGGCTCAAGGTAACCTTCTATGATAACAAAATATATGAGATGAGAAATATCATCTAAATCGGTTAAGGTTTAGATAGGTCCTATATAAATCCATCGCTCGATTTTTCCAAATTTGGCCATAATAACCCTATTTTTGACCATAATAGCCTGTAAAATATCATATAAATTGTTTCAGAATTAGACATAGGTTCCACATATATGTATTGTCCGATTTTCAAAAATTTGCCCCTATTAACTTTATTTTTGGCCATAGTGGTCTCATTTTTTAACCGATCTTACTCAAATTTAGCATAAGGTAGCCTTTTATGAGATCAACCAAATCTCAAAAATATTATCCAAATCGGTTCAGGTTAGATATGGATAGCACGATTTTCCCAAATTTAGCTTTAACACTTTTATTTCTAACCGATTTTACTCAAATTTAAAATTTTGATATATCAGCTGATCGCATGTAGCTCTTACATAAATCACAAATTTGTCTACATTAGCCCCCAGTACTTTATAGGTCGGATGGTATTGCAAATGGGCCACTTTTACGTATAGCCCCCATATAAACCGACGCTCAGATTTGGCTTGCAGAGCCTTTTGGAGGAGCAAAATTCATCCGATCTGGTAGAAATTTGGAACATGGTGTTAGTATATAGTATCTAACAAACATGCAAAAATTGGTCCATATCGGTCCATAATTACATATAGCCCCCATATAAGCCAAACCCCAGATTTGGCTTGCGGAGCCTCTAAGAGAAGCAAATTTTATCTGATCAGGCTGAAATTTGGTACATGGTGTTAGTATATGGTCTCTAACAACTACGCAAAAATTGGTCCACATCGGTTCATAATTATATATAGCCCCTATATAAATCGATCCCCCGATTTGGCTTGCGGAGCCTCTAAGAGAAGCAAATTTCATCCGATCCGGCTGAACTTTGGTACATGGTGTTAGTATATGGTCCCTAACAACCACGCCAAAATTGATCGATATCGGTCCATAATTATATATAGCCCCCATATAAACCGATCCCAATATTTGATCTCCGGAGCCTCATGGATGAGCAAAATTCACCCGATTCGCTTAAAATTTGGTACGTGGTGTTAGTATATGATCTCTAACAACCATGCAGGAATTGGTCCATATCGGTAAATAATTATATGTAGCCCCCATAAAACAGATCCCTAGATTTGTCCTCCGGAGCCCCTTGGAAGAGCAAAATTCATCCGATCCGGTTGAAATTTGGTACGTTGAGTTAGTGTATGGTCTCTAGCAACCATGCAAAAATTGGCCAAACCGGTCTTAATTATATATAACCCCCATTTAAACAGATCCCTAGATTTGTCCTCCGGAGCCCCTTGGAAGAGCAAAATTCATCCGATCCCTTTGAAATTTGGTACGTGGTGAAATTTGGTACATTGCGCTAGTATATGGCCGCTAACAACCATGCCAAAATTGGTTTGTATTGGTCTATAGTTATATATAGCCGATCCCCAAAAATAATCTACCAAAATTTTATTACTGTACAAAATTTTGTCAAAATTTTATTACTATAGAAAATTTTGTCAAAATTCTATTACTATACAAAATTTTGTCAATATTTTATTTCTATAGAAAAATGTGTCAAAATTTTATTTCTATAGAAAATTTTGTCAAAATTTTATTTCTATTGAAAAATTTGTCAAAATTTTATTGCTATAGAAAATTTTGTCAAACTGAATTATATACGTATTTAATCGGCCTTTTTATACCCACCACCATAGAATGGTGACGGGGTATAATAAGTTTGTCATTCCGTTTGTAACGCATCGAAATATCGATTTCCGACTATATAAAGTATATATATTCTTGATCAGGGAGAAATTCTAAGACGATATAAGCATGTCCGTCTGTCCGTCTGTCTGTCTGTCTGGCTGTCTGTTGTAATCACCCTACAGCATTCAATAATGGAGCTATCGTCCTGAAATTTGGCACAGAATCGTCCTTTGTCTGCGCGCAGGTCAAGTTCGAAGATGGGCTATATCGGGCCATGTTTTGGTATAGCCCCCATATAAACCGACCTCCCGATTTGGGGTCTTTCGCTTATAGAAACCGTAGTTTTCATCCAATTTGCGCGAAATTGAAAATCTAGAGATATTTTGGGACCTTGAAGAGGTGTGCCAAAAATGGTGAGTGTCGGTCCATGGTTTGGTATAGCCCCCATATAAAAACGACCTCCCGATTTGGGGTCTTTCGCTTATAGAAACCGTAGTTTTTATCCAATTTGCGCGAAATTGAAAATCTAGAGATATTTTGGGACCTTGAAGAGGTGTGCCAAAAATGGTGAGTGTCGGTCCATGTTTTGGTATAGCCCCCATATAAACCGACCTCCCGATTTTACTTCTTGGGCTTATAGAAACCGTAGTTTTTATCCAATTTGCCTGAAATTGGAAATCTAGAGGTATTTTTGGGCCATAAAGAGGTGTGCCGAAAACGGTTAGTATCGGTCGGTATTTTAGTATAGCCCCCATAAGAACGATTTCCCGATTTAACTCCTTAGGTTTCTAGAAACCGTAGTTTTTATCCGATTTGCCTGAAATTGTAAATATTCTCGTATTTAAGGCTCACAAAAACGTGTATCGGATTAAGTTTTTATCGGTCCATTTGGTAATGCCTCCATATAGACCAATTTAACTTCTTGTGAGTATAGAAGGCGCACTGATCATGAAAATTGCTTGAAACTCAATGTAAAATTTCCAGATTTTATTTTTCGGGTGAAAATCTACAGATTTAAAATTTCAAATCAAGACGTTATTTTATAATTTTCTTGCACACTTACAAGAGATGTTAATGATTCCTCTAAAACTCAAACAAAAATGGTTCTTATAAATCCAGAATCTGATATAGTCCTCATAGGTGAAATCTTTAAATGTATCTTCGGGAAGTGTCCTCAAGTCCTCAAGCCCTCCTGAAATTTCAAAGGAAATCCTAATATTTGGTTCATGGTGGTGGGTATTTAAGATTCGGCCCGGCCGAACTTACTGCTGTATATACTTGTTTTTGTTTAATATATATCCCGTATGGGCTAACTTACAATTGTGAAGACGGTGTTAAGAAGTTTTATCGCCACCCATTTAATTCGATTGTGGATGACAGTCTTTAGTACAAGTTTCTATGCAATCCATGGTAGAGGGTACATAATATTTGGCCTGGCCGAACTGACGGCCTTATATACTTGTTATACCTAGTGCGATATAAGGTATAATAAGTTAGTGCATTTGTATGTGACGCCCAGAAGGAGCCGTCATAAAGGGTGATACGGTCAAAATTTGGTCAAGGGAAAACGTGTGTAAATCGGTGAAATCGTTTATTTAAAAAATCAAATTAAATTTCTTTTTCTAGTTCAATTAGTATAAAATTCAGGAAAAATATTCAGTTAGGCTTTCGCTTTTCCAAATCCGAATTGCCGGGCCTCACGCTTGGCACCTGCCATCAGATTTTGTACAGCCACCTTGTTCACCTTCTTCGCCGCAGAAAGCCAGTTTGCCTTGAACTGCTGCTCGTCCTTAGCAGTTTTTTGGTCTTCTTTAGGTTCCGCTTGATAATAGCCCAGTATTTCTCAATTGGGCGGAGCTTTGGCGTGTTGGGAGGGGTTTTGTCCTTGGGAACCACCTGCACGTTGCTGGCGGCGTACCACTCCATGGCCCTTTTACCGTAATGGCAAGATGCCAAATCCGGCCAAAACAGTACGGAACAACCGTGTTTCTTCAGGAAAGGCAGCAGACGTTTATTCAAACACTCTTTCACGTAAATTTCTTGGTTGACAGTCCCGGAAGCTATGAAAATGCTACTTTTCAAGCCACAGGTACAAATGGCTTGCCAAACCAGATATTTCTTTGCGAACTTTGACAGTTTTATGTGCTTGAAAATATCTGCTACCTTTCCCCTTCCTTTTGCCGTATAAAACTCCTGTCCCGGAAGCTGCTTGTAGTCGGCTTTGACGTAGGTTTCGTCGTCCATTACCACGCAGTCAAACTTCGTCAGCATCGTCGTGTACAGCCTACGGGATCGCGTTTTGGCCGTCGTATTTTGTTTATCATCGCGATTTGGAGTCACTACCTTCTTGTAAGTCGATAGTCCGGCTCGTTTTTTGGCTCGATAGTCCGGCTCGTTTTTTTGCACGGTTGTAGACGATACTCCCAGTTTATTTGCGGCATCTCGGAGAGAGAGGTTAGGGTTTCGCTTGAAAGTACCGGCAACTCTCTTTGTCGTCTCAGCGGCTTCCGGTTTTCGATTTCCCCCCGATCAAGACTTCCTGGCTGTCGAAAAACGTTCCCAAACACTTTAATTACATTTGTGACGGTTGATTTGGCAACTTTTAGCGATTTTGCCAGCTTTGCGTGCGAGTAGCACGGATTTTCGCGATGCGCGAGCAAAATTTTGATACGCTGCTCTTCTTGCTTGGACGGCATTTTGACAATTGAAGAGTGAATTCCAAAATCAAAATAGGAGCAACATTCTACACACACACACCTTCGAAATGAGCGGTGTTCAGGTTGTTTAAATGCAAAATTGAAAGAAATACGTCAGGATTATATTGACTAAATTTTGACCGTATCACCCTTTAGACCCATCTTTTAGTATAACGTTCCCAACATTTGGTTGAAATCGGTTCAGATTTAGATATAGCTGTCATATATAACTTTCATCCGATATGCACTTATATGGCATCAGAGGCCAAAATTTCACTCCCATTTACTTGAGGTTTTGCACAGTTAGTAGTATTAACATTCTTGTTATGCATGCGAAATTTTGTCAAAATCGGTCCAGATTTAGATATATCTCCCATATATATCTTACCCCCATTTTAGATTCATATGACCACGGAGGCCAAAGTTTCATTCCGAAAATTTTGAAATTTTGCACAGAGAGTGCAATTAAAATTTTAGCAATGTGTGCCAAAATCGCTCAGATTTATGTTCTTCCAAAGCGCCCATATATATGTTCTTCCGATTTGAGCAAATATGACCAAAACAAGCACATTTTCCTTATAAAATCGCCACTGCTAAGTCGAAATTTGCAAAAATTATTGAAATTTACCTATATCTTATTCGTATCTAATTCGGATAAATCAGAAAGAATTATCCGAAAGAAATTTTATGCAATGTCGTTAGATTTACATATTTCCGAAAAATTTTCACTAAAATTTTGCTCCATGCCGGTTATTAACGGAGTTGAATTTTGAGTCTAGAGATTTTGTGAATGTCTAAAAAATTTTGTCAAAATCGGTTCATATTTAAATATTTCGACGTAAGACGTGTTTAAGGTGTGCTCTAACATTCCTATTGTTCAAGTTTAGAAAAAAAAATATACGACAAAATTATCTCCCACTTAAATAGTGAATATTTTTTTTTACAATAACAATTCGTTAAGCCAACATAACAGCACAGTTGTCTGTCTGACTGATGTGCGCGCTCTATGTGCATGCCTCGAAAGGCAACAACAAACTAATTTAAAAAAAAAACTACATTCTATTCGTTACGATGAGCAATGAAAACAATAAAAACAACAACATCTGTGCTCTCAGTGGGAACCACGAAGGTATGAATCTAAGCGAGAGTAGCAGTGATGATGAAGAGAATTGGCAGCAGGTACCACTGAAGAGAAAATTTAGCGGATCACCAACAATGTACAGTGGTAAGAGAGTGCACCATGATGATGAGACACCGACTACCTCAAATCGCTTTGATGCATTAGCTACAAATGAAGAGACTGAAGACGGCGAAATTGCCAGCAGAAATGTACCTAAACCCCCACCAATATTCATTCCCCATGTTCATGATATAACTAAAATGATAAACAGTATAAGTAAAGTTATTAATAATACAGAATTATACTTTAAATCTTTGCGTGATGGTCAAGTCAGACTTATGATAAAAACTGTTGATTCATATAGGGCTGTAGTGCGACATTTAGATAATGTTAAAATAAGCTATCATACTTTTCAGTTGAAACAAGAGAGAGCGTTTAGAGTTGTACTAAAGGGAATCCACCACTCCACACCTATCTCTGATATCAAAGCTATGCTTTTAAGTTTGGGGCACCAAGTTCGTAGTGTTCGTAACATTATCAGCAAAATATCTAAACAACCATTACCAATGTTCTTCATAGATTTGGATCCAAAAGAAAACAATAAGGATATTTATAAGATAACTTCTTTCGATAACGCTATTATAAAATTTGAACCCCCAAAAATTTTTGAAGATATTGTTCAATGCTTCAGGTGTCAAGAATATGGACACACTAAATCTTATTGCAGAAAAAAATTTAGATGCGTCAAATGTGGACAAGACCACCCCACAACAGAATGTAAAAAAGCCCCTGAAATTCCACCCAAGTGTGCTCTTTGCTCTGAGTCTCATACCGCCAACTACAAAGGTTGTATTGAATACCAAAAACGAGTTAGAGAAAAATCTTCTAAAATAAATACAAATAACTTTGGTCAAATTCAAACAAATAATCTAAGATATATTCCACCAAACAATGGTATGAACCAAAATCAATCATGGACGTATTCTCAAGCTGTTAGGGGCGAAGAACCTTCAATAAGTAATCAAAGCATTTTAGAAAAAATTGAAACAATGTTAGCTAAACAAATTGAGCTAACAAATACATTAATGAATATGATGTCACTGTTGATGAATAAAATATGCAACTAGACTTAGTTATTGTCGAATGGAATGCCAATGGTATTCTAAATCATTTAAATGAAATCGAAATTTTTCTAAAAGATAACTTTATAGACATACTCTTAGTCTCCGAAACACATTTTACCAACAAATCGTATTGCAACATAAGAGGTTATGATGTAGTGTATTCTAACCATCCTGACAACTCTGCGCATGGAGGTGCTGCAGTTATTATCAAATCGACAATAAAATACGAAGTTGCAGATCCTATATCACAGCCTTATCTACAGGCAGCTGGTGTCAAAATATTTTGCGACAATACAAACACATCCATTTATTCAGTTTACTTTCCACCTAAATTCAATCTGAAATGTGAGCAGTATGAGAGTTTTTTCACTAAACTCGGAAAAAAGTTTATTGTAGGAGGAGACTTTAATGCTAAGCATCAGTGGTGGGGCTCACGGCTTGCCAATCCTAAAGGAAAGGAGTTGTTAAAATGTATTATAAAACACAAATACAATACTCTTTCTACCGGAACTCCTACCTTCTGGCCTACCGATCCCAATAAAATACCGGATCTCCTAGATTTCTTTATATACGGGGGTATTCCTCAAACTTCATTGACAATAAAATCCTCTGAAGATCTTAGTTCAGATCATAGTCCGATATTCGTTAATTATGCTACACAATTTTGTCGTAAGTTGCCTGGTCGTAAGTTGATAACATCAAAAACAGATCTAATTCAGTTCCAAAATTGGATAGAAGATAATTTAAATTTGAATATTAGTATCAAGAGCTGTTCGGAGTTGGATGAAGCGGTAGAAAAGTTTACCACATTAATTCATGAAGCGGCTTTCATATCAACACCACAATCACAACCTAAAAACCGCTCATCATTTAATATTTCGAATGAAATAAGGCAACTAATACGAAAAAAGCGCCGACTAAGAAAAATCTGGTTTAGAACACGTAGACCTCAAGATAAGTCGGCACTGAATAGTGCTACCAAACATCTAAAGAAATGTATAAAGGATTATAAAAACGGTACTTTGAATGATTTTTTAAGAAACTTAAATCCTGGTGACAGGAATGAATGTAACTTATGGAGAGCCACCAAATATTTGAAAAGGCCCAAAAAACGCAATCCACCTATAAGAAATTCTCTTGGATCGTGGTGCAGATCTGATGAGCAAAAAGCCGATGCATTCAAAACTTTTTTAGAAGATACATTTACTCCATTTAATCTTTGCCACCCAACAGAATCAAAAGAAACCATAGATTTTTTAGATGTAGCATGCCAAATGCATCGACCTATAAAACCCATTAAATTTTGTGAAGTAAAGAATGAAGTGAAACAGCTCAATTCGAAAAAGTCTCCAGGAGCTGATCTAATAGGTGGCAAGGAGATAAAGATGCTACCCAAAAAAGGGCTAATTTATATAACTCTCCTATTTAACTCCATATTAAGACTATCTTACTTCCCTAGTCATTGGAAGCTTGCAAAAATTATCATGGTGTTAAAACCCGGCAAAAAAGAAAATGAAGTCTCCTCTTACAGGCCCATAAGTCTTCTACCAACATTTTCGAAATTGTTTGAAAAACTTTTTCAGAAACGGTTGCTACCAGTATTGGAAAAATTAAATATTATTCCAGAACACCAGTTTGGATTTCGAACTTCCCATGGGACCCCTGAACAATGTCACAGAGTTGTGAAAGAAATACGTACCAGTCTAGAAAATAAAGAGTACTGCGTTGCCGCCTTCTTAGATGTGAAACAAGCTTTTGACCGTGTTTGGCACGAAGGATTACTTTACAAAATCAAGATTATGCTTCCATCTCCTTACTATCTTTTAATAAAATCTTATCTTGATAATAGGCATTTTTATGTTAATGTTAATAATGTCAAGTCTGGTATTGGGATTGTTAAGTCTGGAGTACCACAAGGCAGTGTACTGGGCCCAGTTCTTTACACTATATACACATCAGATATGCCTGTAAATAATGATGTAACTGTTGCCACCTACGCCGATGATACTGCAATATTGGGATCTAATACTTCTCCATTTAAAGCATCAAAACTTGTTCAAAAGCAGCTCAATTCAACTGGCAAATGGCTAAAAAGGTGGAATATAAAAGTTAATCCTGAAAAATCAACTCACGTTACTTATACCCTGAGAGCAGATGAATTGTATACTTTAAAAATTCATGGAGAGTTAATACCTAAACACACTAGTGTGAAATACTTGGGGCTTCATATAGATAGAAGTCTGACTTGGAAAAAACATATAGAAGCAAAAAGAAATCAATTAAATATCAAAACTAAAAGTATGTTTTGGCTCCTCGGCCCAAAGTCCGAGCTGTCATTGCAAAATAAAGTTCTTCTATATAAAACTATTTTAAAACCCATATGGACTTATGGAATCGAACTTTGGGGTACTGCTGCCAACTCCAACCTAGAAATCTTACAAAGATATCAATCTAAAACACTTCGAACAATATCAAACGCTCCTTGGTACATGAAAAACAGCAACATACACAAAGATCTTGGTGTCCCCTTTCTTAAAGATGTAATAGCCACTAAGAGTACCAATTATCTAAACAGACTTAGCTATCATCCAAATATTTTAGCTATAACTTTATTAGATGACACTTACGAAAAAAGACGCCTCAAACGCACTCATATTCTTGATTTGCCTTTTTTGAATAAATAATATAATATTGTATAGTATATGCTAAAAATGTAAAACGTTATAGAAATGTTAATTGCAATGGTGATTAACTAAATTTTTGTGTTACCTAGTTATTAATAAATTTGCTTATTATTGTATTTTAAATAGATTGCAAATAAAGAGAAAAAGAAAAAAAAAAAAAATATTTAAATATTTGTCTATGGGAATATTAACCTTTATATAGCTCCAAACAAATTTGAAGGAGTTAAGATGGTATCAAACTTTTTGGTATACATAGCGGAGAAGGGTATAATATAGTCGGCCCGGCCGATTTTAGACTTTCGTTACTTGTTTAAAAATGGAATCAATATTAGTTGCATATTAACTCTGTAAGTGCAAAATCAACTATAGCTCCTAATATCAAATATTTCTGTTCAGATTGTGATAAAATTCCCATAAACATGTACCCCTTAATGTTCTTAAATATGGAAAGGCGGTTTATCTCCCAAACCTATATCAATGATACTTATGTTCAGTATGGATGATTTACGGTATGATATAGTCTGCCCCGTCCGACTTTCTACTTTATTTACTTGTTTTATTTACTTTGTACCTTACCAAAAGTTCCGATTATCGTTTTAAGTCTATATGTCCCCACATAATAAGGTGTTATAACTATAAGAATCATAGCCAAATTACTCTGGCAATATAACAAAGATGCGATAACGATTGAGAAATCTACAGAGAATTTAATCTATATCATTTTTTGTTGTTTTTCGTTTCGCAAGGATTACGATTTTGCTACGATTCTCTATACTTTGATGCCCTCTGCTCGGTTTTGTGATATGTGCGTTTATAATGTCTGTTTAGATATAATATTTAAGATAAATATAAAGATCGTGATTCCAATTTAAAGTTGTATACATTTAATCTTGCCTCTTTAATCCTCATACTGAGATCACCAATAATAACAACAGCAGCATCAACAGCTTAACAACCAGAGCTTAGAACAAAATTTAAAGTCACTTAGGCTCTATGGAGGTAGGTCTATGTAGACAACCCCAAGAGATCATTTGTTATGTTGGAGACACACACATACATTCGTAACCATACCAGAATGTGAGAGAGGCTTTTTTTGTTTGTTTTTGTTTTTGGCGAGGTATTACACTACATGCAAGCATATGATTGTTAAATAACTAGCAAATATTTTGGTTAGAAAGAGAACACTTGGAGAAAAGTGGGCATGTTGGTTTCTCCACATTAGCGTTGCCATTTTGGTTTGAATGGACCACAAGTGATATCTAATTTTTAGATATCGTACGATGACCGGTCCAAATATATGATATATGAATATTTCTTTCAGCTCACCTATATATGAAAACAGGTAAGTAAAGTAGAAACTCGGGCCGGGCCTACTACATCATACCACCTAAACCACCCCTGAATAAGTAAATATAAGCAGTTATTGTGGGTATCATTGGTATAGGTTTGAGAGATAAATCGCATTTCCATACTTAAGAATACTGGGATCAAACACAATGTTAGTAAAGACGTACGGGAAATATAAAGCTATAGCAATTTTAATGCAATTGTACAAAATAGAATTTATGATTTATCAGGCGATACATATGTATTCGAGATATAGGACAATTTGAGTAATTCTTAAAATTGTTATACCCTCCACCATAGGATGGGGGTATATTAACTTTGCCATTCAATTTGTAGCACATCGAAATATTGCTCTAAGACCCCATAAAGTATATATATCGTGGTGAAATTCTGAGTCGATCTGAGCATGTCCGTCCGTCCGTCTGTTGAAATCACGCTACCTTCCGAACGAAACAAGCTATCGACTTGAAACTTGACACAAGTAGTTGTTATTGATGTAGATCGGATGGTATTGCAAATGGGCCATATCGGTCCACTTTTACGTATAACCACCTTATAAACGGACCCCCAAATTTGGTTTGTCGATCCTCTAAGAGAAGCAAATTGTATCCGATCCGGTCTATAAATTATGTACACCATGTACATAATTTCAGCATATGATCTCTAATAACCATGCAAAAATTGGTCAACATCGGTCCATAATTATATATAGCCCCCATATAAACCGATCCCCCTATTTGGCTTGCGGAGCCTCTAAGAGAAGCAAATTTCATTCGATCCGTCTGAAATTTGGTACATGGTGTTAGTATGTGGTCTCTAATGACCATGCAAAAATTGGTCCACATAGGTCTATAATTATATATAGCCCCCATATAAACCGATCCCCAGATTTGGCTTGCAGAGCCTCTAAGAGAAGCAAATTTCATCCCATCCGGTTGAAACTAGGTACATAGTGTCAGCATATGATCTCCAACAACCATGCAAAAATTGGTCCACATAGGTCCATAATTATATATATAGCCCCCATATAAACCGATCCCCCGATTTGGCTTGCCGAGCCTCTAAGAGAAGCAAATTTCATCCGATCCGGTTGAAATTAGGTACATAGTGTCAGCATATGATCTCCAACAACCATGCAAAAATTGGTCCACATCGGTCCATAATTATATATAGCCCCCATATAAACCGATCCCCCGATTTGGCTTGCCGAGCCTCTAAGAGAAGCAAATTTCATCCGATCCGGCTGAAATTATGTACATGGTGTCAGCATATGATCTCTAATAACCATGCAAAAATTGGTCAACATCGGTCTATAATTATATATAGCCCCCATATAAAGCGATCCCCCGATTTGTTTGCGGAGCCTCAAAGAGAAGCAAATTTCATTCGATCCGTCTGCAATTTGGTACATGGTGTTAGTATGTGGTCTCTAATGACCATGCAAAAATTGGTCCACATCGGTCTATAATTATATATAGCCCCCATATAAACCGATCCCCAGATTTGGCTTGCAGAGCCTCTAAGAGAAGCAAATTTCACCCGATCCGGCTGAAATTACGTACATGGTGTCAGCATATGATCTCTAATAACCATGCAAAAATTGGTCAACATCGGTCTATAATTATATATAGCCCCCATATAAACCGATCCCCCGATTTTACCTCCAGAGCCTCGTGGAAGAGCAAAATTCAACCGATTCCGTTGAAATTTGGTACGTGGTGTTAAAATATGGCCTCAAACACCCATGCAAAAATTAGTTGAAATCGGTCCATAATTATATATAGCCCCCATATAAACCGATCACCCGATTTTACCTCCAGAGCCTCGTGGAAGAGCAAAATTCAACCGATTCGGTTGAAATTTGGTACGTGATGTTAGTATATGATATTTAACAACCATGCAAGAATTGGTCCATATCAGTCCATAATCATATATAGCCATATAAACCGATCCCGAGATTTGGTTTTGGAGCCACTTGGTGGAGCAAATTTCATCCGAGTCAGTTGAAATTTGGTACATTTTGCTAGTATATGGCCGTTAACAACCATGGTCCATATCGGTCTATAGTTATATATAGCCCTCAGATAAATAGATCCCCAATCACACAAAAATTTGTCCATATCAAGTTCATAATTGTATATAGCCCACATATAAGCGACACCCATATTTCAATTCTGGCTTTCTACGTACCGTGCAAAAGTCCATATCGATTCGTAATTATTTGTAGACTTTCCTATACATACCTTTTTTGTCTAATATATACCACGTATGGACTAACTCACAATTTAGAAAAGGATGTTAAGAAGTTTTAAGATACCACAACCCAATTAATTCGATTGCGTATGACAGTCTTTCGTAGAAGTTTCTGCGCAATCCATGGTGGAGACCAAACTGCTTTTGTAAGAGTGTAAGCAGTAAAATGAACTGTCAATGGAATAAAACTTTTTGGTGCCAGACCAGCGGAAATGATAGCAACCTGAAATTGCTTGCGATATTTTCAACAATGGCACCGTGGAGCAACGGCTACCATGGTTTCACTGCAATGTGGAACGCCGTTCGGAATCGGCTATAAGAAGGAGGTCTCTTAGAAGTATGTGTCACTACACATACTTCCAAGTCCTCACTTTAACTTCACAATTATAATTTTCCTCAGTGTCATTTTCAGACACACAATATACATACTGACATTTTATACGTCCTTGTTTAAGCATCTATAAGTTCTATAGAATATAGTTTTTTTTTGTTTTTCGTTTGGCATATTGTTTTTCGTCCCCTAGCACCATCATCAGCCCAAAATGCAATGCTGGCTGAGATAACGAACAGTATCAGTGGAAAACAAATGATGATCATCCCAGGCAAGCATGGCCATAGAAAATCACAATACTCTCCATATATTCATCCATATGGGGATATGCACATCTTTCTCCATTGTGGCGTTTTTTTTTCTTCATTCTTTTCGTTTGAGACAATTCCCTGCACCCAGATTACAGTGGAGTAGACTTACGATCGATCTAATTAAGCGTAACTTATCGGTGGTCTCCATCTATTTACAAAATATCTTTTCTTCCCTCGATTCGCTAGCCAGATTGTATGAAATTTTTGAAAGAAACGTTGAGAAGCGAACAAAATCCCATATTTCTTACACTGACACATAGTGTACTAAAGGAGGAATATGGCTTCAGTTGGTTGGTTTGGGTTGGTGGGGGTCAAACTCTTGATTTTAAATAAACGCTAAGCTCTGGAGGAGTTGCTTTGTTTTGGCCTTTACAATGGCCAAACAGAATAGTCTATAGAAAATCATGAACAGTGGCAATAGCTCTATCCGACAAAAAAAAGAAAAGCTTTGTCTTATTGTTCTCTCCTTGAGATATTTGTGGGATGGGAATTGCTTCGATCAAGCCAGCCCCAGTAGTCCCAAAACGGAAAGCAGGTTAATTGGGGTGTATTCCGTTAAAATGCTACCTGAATGCTGTTGTTCGAATGCAAGCTCAAAGTGTGATCAATTTCATAATTTAATCATAATTAAGTCAGACCGATTGAAACTATTTCTCCACTTTAAGATTTATTACATCATCTACAAGGCGGTAGTAAATCAAAACCACCCAGAAAAAAATGAAATAAAAAAAGAATTAAATCCTCTGTGTGTTGCTTGAATGCTCATCGTGGAAATTTAATAAAATATACATATTTACATAAAGGGTGATTTGTTAAGAGCTTGATAACTTTTTTTTTTTAAAAAACGCATAAAATTTGCAAAATCTCATCGGTTCTTTATTTGAAACGTTAGATTGGTCCATGACATTTACTTTTTGAAGATAATTTCATTTAAATGTTGACCGCGGCTGCGTCTTAGGTGGTCCATTCGGAAAGTCCAATTTTGGGCAACTTTTTCGAGCATTTCGGCCGGAATAGCCCGAATTTCTTCGGAAATGTTGTCTTCCAAAGCTGGAATAGTTGCTGGCTTATTTCTGTAGACTTTAGACTTGACGTAGCCCCACAAAAAATAGTCTAAAGGCGTCAAATCGCATGATCTTGGTCGCCAACTTACCGGTCCATTTCTTGAGATGAATTGTTCTCCGAAGTTTTCCCTCAAAATGGCCATAGAATCGCGAGCTGTGTGGCATGTAGCGCCATCTTGTTGAAACCACATGTCAACCAAGTTCAGTTCTTCCATTTTTGGCAACAAAAAGTTTGTTAGCATCGAACGATAGCGATCGCCATTCACCGTAACGTTGCGTCCAACAGCATCTTTGAAAAAATACGGTCCAATGATTCCACCAGCGTACAAACCACACCAAACAGTGCATTTTTCGGGATGCATGGGCAGTTCTTGAACGGCTTCTGGTTGCTCTTCACTCCAAATGCGGCAATTTTGCTTATTTACGTAGCCATTCAACCAGAAATGAGCCTCATCGCTGAACAAAATTTGTCGATAAACACATTTCGAACCGAACACTGATTTTGGTAATAAAATTCAATGATTTGCAAGCGTTGCTCGTTAGTAAGTCTATTCATGATGAAATGTCAAAGCATACTGAGCATCTTTCTCTTTGACACCATGTCTGAAATCCCACGTGATCTGTCAAATACTAATGCATGAAAATCCTAACCTCAAAAGAATCACCCTTTATTTGTGTTTTTGTATAAAATCGAATAAAATCATAACCAGCGAAGAAGAGCTCTATTCCCTTGCTACTGCCATACGCAAGCCAAAAATAAGATCCAAAGAAATGCTAAGTCCATATAGTTCGTTACCTACATAAATTTCAAAAATAAAGAAATAAACTCATAAGAGCTTAAGCGATGATAAATAAGTTGGTCTGATTTTTTCTTATAATTATTACTTTATTTCATTAGGATTATTATGTGTTGTTCAAGGTCGTTGAAGATGTATTTCGTATTAAAAAAAATCAAGCTTATAATTTTTAAACGAATAAATCTTTTCTTTCAAATATTAAATATCTTACTTTTTTGAGAAAAACTAGTTCGAGGATTATTTTGTAACATGAGGTAGGTGAAAGTTAATTAGGAAGTAATCTCCAAAGAAGTCAACATTACTCTATTTTTTTTTTGCTAGACCAAAGTCTATATAGCTTGGATTTAATCCACGACTCATTCCCATACAAGGCAGATTTGCTAACCATTGAACGACGGTGGCTTGTTAGGTAGAAATGAAGATATTCTTGCGTGCTAAGGGTGATGGTGGTGAGTCCTAGTTATTGGAAGGGCCATGGTCTGCGGCCGAAAAGCCTGTCGAACCAGGTCTTCAATACTGTCTTTAGTACATTTTTCGGATAAAATTCGGCATTATTTTCGATGAATACGGGGAGCAACCATCGGCCGTTACGGTGGGCCAGATCTTTACCATTGGCTGCGATTGAGTTCTGGTGGCCAATTGAAGGTGTCAATTTATAGCTGATCTCTTTGGCACGAAACCCCTATCGTTTTGTTCACAAACTGATCTATTTGGAATGTCTGCTCTTCGGAGAAAACCAAATTCGGTAAATGGCCACTTTCGTGCAAGCAAGCAACTTCTTGGCTCTTTCCAGTCAACTTTTTTTGAGTACCGGTGAGCTTTTGCACTTTTTGAAATTTCAATGGGTTTAGTCCAAGATCATTTTTCAACATTTGCTGCAACCATTCTCGCGATATGTTTAGCGCGCTAGTAAGTTTTCTATCACTGCGGAGTGCATTTCGGTCAAATCTAGCCTTAAATTTTCGGATAATTTTTATACCCACCACCATAGGATGGGGGGTATATTAACTTTGTCATTCCGTTTGTAACACATCGAAATATTGCTCTAAGACCCCATAAAGTATATATATTCTGGGTCGTGGTGAAATTCTGAGTCGATCTAAGCATGTCCGTCCGTCTGTCCGTCCGTCCGTCCGTCTGTTGAAATCACGCTAACTTCCGAACGAAACAAGCTATCGACTTGAAACTTGGCACAAGTAGTTGTTATTGATGTAGGTCGGATGGTATTGCAAATGGGCCATATCGGTCCACTTTTACGTATAGCCCCCATATAAACGGACCCCAAAATTTGGCTTGCGAGGCCTCTAAGAGAAGCAAATTTCATCCGATCCGGCTGAATTTTAGTACATGGTGTTAGTATATGGTCTCTAACAACCATTGGTCCATCGGTCCACATCGGTCCATAAGAGAAGCAAATTTCATCCGATCCGGCTGAATTTTGGTACATGGTGTTAGTATATGGTCTCTAACAACCATTGGTCCATCGGTCCACATCGGTCCATAATTATATATAGCCCCCATATAAACCGATCCCCCGATTTGGTTTGCGAGGCCCCTAAGAGAAGCAAATTTCATCCGATCCGGCTGAAATTTGGTACATGGTGTCAGTATATAGTCTCTAATAACCATGCAAAAATTGGTCCACATCGGTTCATAATTATATATAGCCCCCATATAAACCGATCCCCCGATTTGGCTTGCGAGGCCTCTAAGAGAAGCAAATTTCATCCGATCCGGCTGAAATTTGGTACATGGTGTTAGTATATGGTCCTTAACAACCATGCAAAAATTGGTCCACATCGGTCCATAATTATATATAGCCCCCATATAAACCGATCCCCCGATTTGGCTTGCGTGGCCTCTAAGTGAAGCAAATTTCATCCGATCCGGCTGAAATTTGGTACATGGTGTTAGTATATGGTCTCTAACAACCATGCAAAAATTGGTCCACATCGGTCCATAATTATATATAGCCCCCATATAAACCGATCCTCCGATTTGGCTTGCGAGGCCTCTAAGAGAAGCAAATTTCATCCGATCCAGCTGAAATTTGGTACGTGATGTTAGTATATGGTCTCTAACAACCATGCAAAAATTGGTCTACATCGGTTCATAATTATATAGCCCCCATATAAACCGATCACAAGATTTGACCTCCGGAACCCCTTGGAAGACCAAAATTCATCTGATTCAGTTGAAATTTGGTACGTGGTGTTAATATATGGCCTCAAACTCCCATGCAAAAATTGGTCGATATCGGTCCATAATTATATATAGGCCCCATATAAACCGATCCCCAGATTTGACCCCCAGAGCCCCTTGGAAGGGCAAAATTCTTCCCATTCGGTTGGAATTTGGTACGTGATGTTGGTATATGGTATCCAACAACCATGCAGGAATTGGTTCATATCAGTCCATAATTATATATAGCTCCCATATAAACCGATCCCCAGATTTGACCTCCGGTGCCTTTTGGAGAAGCAAAATTCATCCGATCTGCTTGAAATTTGGTACGTGGTGGTAGTATATGGTAATTAACAACCATGCCAAAAATGGTCCATATCAGTCCATAATCGTGCATAGCCCCATATAAACCGATCCAGAGATTTGGTTTTGGAACCTCTTGGAGGAGCAAATTTAATCCGAGTGAGTTGAAATTTGGTACATTGTGCTAGTATATAGTCGTTAACAACCATGCCTAACTAGGTCCTTATCGGTCTATAGTTATATATGGCCCTCAGATAAATCGATCCCCAATCACACAAAAAATGGTCCATATCAAGTTCATAATTGTATATAGCCCCCATATAAGCGACCCCCATATTTCAATACTGGCTCTCTACGTACAAAAAATCCATATCGATTCGTAATTATTTGTAGACTTAACTATACATAACTTTTTTGTCTAATATATACCATGTATGGACTAAATCACAATTTAGAAAACGATGTTAAGAAGTTTTAAATTCGATTGTGGATGATAGTCTTTCGTAGAAGTTTCTACGCAATCCATGGTGGTGGGTACATAAGATTCGGCCTGGCCGAACTTGCGGCCTTATATATTTACTTATTAGTATTGGTACCGTTTTTTTGTCAACTTTTTGTATGCGATTCAACACTTCCAGTATTAAGGTAACGAGAAATTGTACGAGAAACAAACGATTTATTTACATTTAAATGGTGAAGAGTTTTAACGATAGTCAATTATGGTTTTCCAGCCAAATACAAATCAATCACACTATCACGCTTTAATTCCATCACTAATAACTTTATTTTCGAATGTAGTAAATGAACTGTCACTGGAATAAAACTGTCAGCTTTTAGACAAATGATTTAGAAAAGACAGAAACCTGAAGTTGGTTACAATGCATCATCCACACTTTATATGTACCAAGCGGAATATAAATGGGGCCCAGGAAAATAAGCCACAAAAACTCAAAATGCCCCATGGAAATGAGCCCCAGCAAAATGCAAAGCAACTGTGTCATTCCGTTTGTAACACATCGAAATATTGCTCTAACACCCCATAAGGTATATATATTCTGGGTCGTGGTGAAATTCTGAGTCGATCTAAGGATGCCCGTCCATCCGTCTGTTGAAATCACGCTAACTTCCGAACGAAACAAGCTATCGACTTGAAACTTGGCACAAGTAGTTGTTATTGATGTAGGTCGGACGGAATTGTAAATGGGCCATGTCGCACCACTTAGGAGCCACCGTGGTGCAATGGTTAGCATGCCCGCCTTGTATACACAAGGTCGTGGGTTCGATTCCTGCTACGACCGAACACCAAAAAGTTTTTCAGCAGGTGGATTATCCCACCTCAGTAATGCTGATGACATTTCTGACGGTTTCAAAGCTTCTCTAAGTGGTTTCACTGGAACGTGGAACGCCGTTCGAAATCGGCTATAAAAAGGAGGTCCCTTGTCATTTAGCTTAACATGGAATCGGGCAGCACTCAGTGATAAGAGAGAAGTTCACCAATGTGGTATCACAATGGACTGAATAGTCTAAGTGAGCCTGATACATCGGGCTGCCACCTAATCTAACCTAACCTAGATCGGATGGTATTGCAAATGGGCCATATCGGACAACTTTTACGTTAGCCCCCATATAAACAGACCCTCATATTTGGCTTGCGGAGCACCTTGGAGGAGCAAAATTCATCCGATCAGGTTGAAATTTGGTCCGTGATGTTAGTATATGATCTCTAACAATCGTGTAAAAATTGGTCCATATCGGTCCATAATTATATAGCCCCCGTATAAACCGATACCCAGATTTTACCTCCGGAGCCTCTTGGAGGAGCTAATTTCATCCGATCCGGTTGAAATTCGGTACGTGGTGTTCATATATGGCCTCTAACGTCCATGCCAAAATTGGTCGATATAGGTCCATAATTATATAAAGCGCCCATATAAACCGATCCCCAGAGTTGATCTCCGGAGACTCTTAGAGAAGCAAATTTCATCCGATCCAGCCGAAACTCGGTACATGGTGGTTGTATATGATCTCTAACAACTAAGCAAAAATTGGTTCATATCGATCCATAATTATATATAGCCCCCATATAAACCGACCCCCATATTTGAGCGGAGCCTCTTAGAGAAGCACATTTCATCCGATTCCGTTTAAATTTGGTACGTGGTTTTAGTATGTGGTATCTAACAACTATGCAAAAATTCATATCGGTTCATAATTATATATAGCCGCCATATAAATCGATCACCAAATTTGACCTCCGCAACCTCTTGGAGGAGCAAAATTCATCGGATTCGGTTAAAATTTAGTACATTACGCTAGTGTATGACCGCTAACAACCATGTTAAAATTGGTCCATATCGGTCTATAGTTATATATAGCCGATACCCAATCACACTAAAATTGGTCCATATCGCCAAAAATAATCTAACATTTTATTTCTATAGAAATGTTTTTCAAAATTTTATTTCTATGGAAAATTTTATCAAAATTTTATTTCTATAGAAAATTTTATCAAAATTTTATTTTTTTTTTTTGGAAAATTTTGTCAAAATTTTTTTTCTATAGAAAATTTTGTCAACATTTTATTTCTATAGAAAAAGTTGTCAAAATGTTATTTCTATAGAAAATTTTGTCAAAATTTTATTTCTATAGAAAATGTTGTCAACGTTTTATTTCTATAGAAAATGTTGACAAAATTTTATTTCTATAGAAAATGTTGTCAAAATTTTATTTCTATAGAAAATTTTGTCAAAATTTTATTTCTATAGAAAATTTTGTCAAAATTTTATTTCTATAGAAAATTTCGTCAAAATTTTATTTCTATAAAAAAATTTGTCAAAATTTTATTTCTATAGAAAATGTTATCAAAATTTTATTTCTTAAGAAAATTTTGTCAAAATTTTATTTTTATAGAAAATTTTGTCAAAATTTTATTTCTATCGAAAATGTTGTCAAAATTTTATTTCTATAGAAAATGTTGTCAAAATTTTATTTCTATAGAAAATGTTGTCAAAATTTTATTTCTATAGAAAATGTTGTCAAAATTTTATTTCTATAGAAAATGTTGTCAAAAATTTATTTCTATAGAAAAATTTGTCAAAATTTTATTTCTATAGAAAATATTGTCAAAATTTTATTTCTATAGAAAATTTCGTCAAAATTTTATTTCTATAGAAAATTTTGTCTAACTGAATTATATACGTATTTAATCGGTCTTTTTTGTTTGTTTAATATATGTATCGACAAACTTACAGAAGACGTTGTAAAGAAGTTTTAAGATACGTTGCCATCGGCAAGTGTTGCCGCAACCCAAGTAATTCGATTGAGGATGACAGTCTGTGGTAGAAGTTTCTACGCAATCCATGGTGGAGGGTACATAAGATTCGGCCTGGCCGAACTTACGGTCGGAAATACTTGCTTTCGTTTATTGTTTTGTTTTTTTTTTTTTTTCAAATTTCTATTATTTTATTTATCCCTGTTGATTTGTATATTGGGTAAAATTCAGAAAATTTTAATTTATTTATATTTTTATATATTAAATCAAAGTAAGTAACTATGTCCTACTTTAGAAAGTAAATTTTTTAAACTAATGGCTTAGGAAGAACTTCCACTTCTGTTTGTCCCGGCTCGCTGATATTTGTAGGACCGCCAGTATGATATCGAAGTAGCTCACATCGTATCAAATAGTGACCTTTGCTTTTAGCTGTTTTGTTTCAAGAATATTCAAAACCTATTAGTGTATACCACAGATATTAACTTGTTGCCAGTACTTTAGCATATTTCAATTTCAATCTATGTATTTAGAAATTTCGTCTCAAAATATGAAATAAGCCAGAAAAACTCTCACCATATTTCATGCCAACCTTGACGGTGTTACCAACATACATATGCAAGTGTAATAAATTATAGCCAACAAATACACAACACAACTATGTTAGCCACTAAATGCAACATCCGTGGTTCAAGCATTGAGTTGGACATTTAAGATCAATAGGTCGCGATCGACAATCATTTGCCAAATGTCTGACGCACGATAGATCCATCAAACTAGAAAATGAACTCAACAAAGAAACAAAAAAAAAACAGCTAAGCTTCATAGTAACCACAAATGAGATAATAGCTATGAAAAATACAATGTAAGAGATTAATACAATTGAGATTGGTGTAGGCCACTACCGGTTCAACATGAATAGAGCCAGCTGACTGTCTGGCTATTTAACAGGCGTTAATATTGCGGGGGCTTACACTTGGGCGCACGCGTGAATTCGCTTTCACGTATCTTTGCAGAAGTGATCATAAATATATAGTATGCATGAAAGAGCTACATTCAGATAAAGCGATCTAAGTGATAGCATCATGAGAGGAATCCAGATCTCTGTCAAAATTGTATTTCTATAAAAAATTTTGTCAACATTTTATTTCTATGGAAAATTTTGTCAAAATTTTATTTCTATAAAAATTTGGTCAAAATTATACTTCTATATAAAAATTTGTCAACAGCTTATTTCTATAGAAAATTATGTTAATTTTTTTTTATTAAAGTTTTGGTCAACATTTTATTTCTGTAGAATATTTTGTCAAAATTTTTTTCTATAAAAAAATTTGGTTAACATTTTATTTCTATAAAAATTTGATCTAACTTTTATTTGAAAACAAAATTCTTCAAATTTGTATTTCTATACAAAAATGTGTACCCATATTATTTCTATAGAAAATTATATGAAACTTTTTTTCTATAAAAAATTTTGTCGAAATTTTTTGTATACAAAAATATGTAAAAATTGTATTTCTATAGAGGATTTTGTCAAACTATTAATTCTATAGAAAATTAGTTAACCTTTTATTTCTATAGAAAATTTTGTCAAAATTTTATTTTTTTTGGAATATTTTATAAACATTTTATTTCTATAGAAAATTTTGGCAAAAATTTATTTCTATAAAAAAAAATTGGTTAAAATGTTATTTCTATAAAAATTTGGTCAAACTTTTATTTGTAAACAAAATTCGTCAAATTTTTATTTCTATACAAAAATGTGTATAGACAATTTTATCAAACTTTTTTTGTATAAAAAATTTTGTCAAAATTTTTTGTATACAAAAATATGTAAAAAAATTTATTTTTATAGAAGAATATGTCAAACTTTTAATTCTATAGAAAATAAGTTAACATTTTATTTCTATAGAAAATTTTGCCAAAATTTTAATTTTTTTTGAATTTTTTTATCAAAATTTTATTTCTAAAAAACTTTTGTCAAAATTTTATTTCAATAGAACATTTTCTCAAAATTTTATTTCGATAGAAAATTTAGTCAAAATTTTATTTCTATAGAAAATTTTGTCAAAAAGTTTCTATACAAAAATGTGTACCCATATTATTTCTATAGACAATTTTACCAAACTTTTTTTGTATAAAAATTTTGTCAAAATTTTTTGTATACAAAAATATGTAAAAAATTTTATTTTTATATTATATATGTCAAACTTTTAATTCTATAGAAAATTAGTTAACATTTTATTTCTATAGAAAATTTTGCGAAAATTTTATTTTTTTTTTTGGAATTTTTTTATCAAAATTTTATTTCTAAAAGACTTTTGTCAAAATTTTATTTCAATAGAACATTTTATCAAAATTTTATTTCGATAGAAAAATTAGTCAAAATTTTATTTCTATAGAAAATTTGTCAAAAATTTATTTCTATAAAAAAAAATTGGTTAAAATGTTATTTCTATAAAAATTTGGTCAAACTTTTGTTTGTAAACAAAATTCGTCAAATTTTTATTTCTATACAAAAATGTGTACCCATATTATTTCTATAGAACATTTTGTCAAACTTTTAATTCTATAGAAAATTAGTTAACATTTTATTTCTATAGACAATTTTATCAAAATTTTATTTCTATTGAAAATTTAATCAAAATTTTATTTCTATAGAAAATTTTGTCAAAATTTTATTTCTATAGAAATTTTTATCAAAATTTTATTTCTATAGAAAATTTTATCAAAATTTTATTTCTATAGAAAATTTTATCAAAATTTTATTTCTATAGAAAATTTTGTCAAAAATTTATTTCTATAAAAATTTGATCAAACTTTTGTTTGTAAACAAAATTTGTCAAATTTTTATTTCTATACAAAAATGTGTACCCATATTATTTCTATAGATAATTTTATCAATCTTTTTTTATATAACAAATTTTTTCAAAATTTTTTGTATACAAAAATATATAAAATTTTTTTTTCTATAGAAGTTTTTGTCAAACTTTTAATTGTATTAATTTAATTTTAATTTAATTAGTTAATATTTTATTTCCATAAAAATTTTGGCAAAAATTTTATTTTTTGGAATGTTTTATCAAAATTTTATTTCTAAAAAAATTTTGTCAAAATTTTATTTCTATAGAATAAAATTTTCTGTCAAAATTTTATTTCTATAGAAAATTTTATTTCTATAGAAAATTTTGTCAATTTTTTTTTCGTTATTGTTGTTTTTGATCTCAGCTTAAAGCCATGCATTGACTAAACTACAAGTGTAGCTTAACCAACAGAGGAAAAGTATGCTTGTCAAATTTATTTGGGCACAGCCTTATAGACTGCAAGATGGTTGGATGGACGCACGTTTCGGAACTACCACATTCCTCATCAGCATCCTCTACTTGCAGCAAAACTATCAACCAATTATCAGAATAAATTCGGGTAATTCACTCAACCCAAAGTGAACTACACTTGAACCTTCAGAAAAAGGGTTTGATTATTTCTATAAAAATTTGGTCAAACTTTTGTTTGTAAACAAAATTTGTAAAATTTTTATTTCTATACAAAAATGTGTACCCATATTATTTCTATAGATAATTTTATCAATTTTTTTGTACAAAATTTTTTTTCACAATTTTTTGTATACAAAAATATGTAAAAATTTTATTTCTATAGAACATTTTGTCAAACTTTTAATTCTATAGAAAATTATTTAACATTTTAGTTCTATAGAAAATTTTGCTAAAGTTTTATTTTTTTTTTTTTTTGAATATTTTATGAAAATTTTAGTTCTATTGAAAATTTTATCAAAATTTTATTTCTAAAAAAATTTTATTTCTATGGAATAAAATTTTCTGTCAAAATTTTATTTCTATAGAAAATTTTACCAAAATTTAATTTCAATAGAAAATTTTATCAAAATTTTATTTCTATAGAAAATTTAGTCAAAATTTTATTTCTATAAAAAATTTAGTCAAATTTTTGTTTCTATAGAAAATTTCGCCAAAAGTTTATTTATGAAAATTTTTATTTCAGTAAATAATTTTATCAAAATTTTATTCCTATGTAAAATTTGGTCAAAATTTTATTTCTACAGAAAATTTTGTCAAAATTTTATTTCTACAGAAAATTTTGTCAAGATTTTATTTCTATAGGAAGTTTTATCAAAATTTTAAATCCATAGAAAATTTTGTCAAAATTGTGTTTCTATAGAAAATTTAGTCAAAATTTTATTTCTATAGAAAAATTTTTAAACATTTTATTTCTATAGGAAATTTTTTAAAAATCTTATTTCTATAGAATATTTTGTAAAAATTTTATTTCTATAGAAAATTTTGTTAAAAATTTTATTTCTATAGAATATAATTGGAGTGGAATTTCTGTTTTTAACTTCCAATCTACCAAACGGTAAAAAAATCTAAAATTTTTCGTAGAATTCCACCAACTGCTGAAAGACTTCTTTCAACATAATAAATGAAATACACATAAATCGAAACTATCACATTTCATCAGCTGGCCGAAGAACTTTATCCATTGGATCTATTTTCTGTTGAGAAACCCCCACTAGGACACTGAGATCAACAAACATTTGCAAAAGGATTTGGTGACTCTATTCTATGAAGGTTTGGGTTCAAGCTATTAAATATTACTGTGATCCCGATATTTGGATTAAATGCTTGTTTCGAAAAGTTGCTTTTACAAACAAGCCTTTCTGATATAGACATAGTTTCTTTCGCAGCTCCTTCACTCATGCCCGAAAAACCATGGCCAAAACAGCAAAAAATGACCACGACATAAAAACAATCTACGCATGATTCGGTAGTTTTTTCTTCCGTCTTCTCAAAAACATCTTGCATTGCGAATGAATGGGTGGGGCGATTGTCTGTTTTTGTTTTTTTGGCCGATGGAATGGATGGATTGATGGTTACTACGTCATGTCGTGATCTCGATGGCATAGTTGATGTATGAGATGAGTAAGTCTAACAAGAAATTCACATATGCCATATGATAATGAAGAAGGCGTTTTTGGTGGCCTCGAAATGTGAACGGAATTACAAACGGAATAGATGGATGACTACTTAGTTTCCTAGATGGATGATGGGATATCATGTGAATGAATTGGAAATCTAAACAAACAAAAAAATCTGGAAATTTTATATGTATTTATTTTTTGTTGTGCATTTTTTTTTTTTGTTATTTTGCCACTTGATTTTTATTGTTGTAAAAGTAATTAAAATACCACAAAATATGTTTAGTTAAAGTAATTAAAAAATTGCTTTAGTAGCATAGGCGGCAGGCTGTTGCAATTCATCCAACATAAAAAACCAAATGTTCCCAGATGTAAACACATTTATCTGACCTGCTTGAATTCTTCATGGCTAATAGTTCTGCCCTCCAAGGGAAGGGAACTCTTGGACACTTTAACAGCACCAGGCATGGTGTTACTTTCTTAACTAAAGCCAAAAGAAATGAACAATCTTATTTGGTATTCCAATGAAAAAAAGAAAAATAAAGAAACGGCTTGAACAGATTGGAATATGACCTTAAAAGATTATTTGAGTCATAAAATCCAATGATGAATAAATCTGTGTTTTTTATTTGCCAGTTTAGAGAGATGGGCATATTGCTGAAAATTTTCATTCTCTTCATTATGAAGAACGAAATTTCGCAAGTCTATCTGATGGAGATGGATGTTTAGGCACTATGAAAAGGGGCCCTATGAAAATGAGCCCTAGAATAGGAGCTCAAAAATTGGAAATAAATCCTATTATTTCCAATGAAAACTAAACTCCATTTCCTTTTTGATGTAGAGGATCCTATTTCCGCATGCATTATGAAAATAATTTATTGCTACAGATTTTTTTTTTCAAAATTTCACTTCTACAGAAAATTTTGCTAACATTTTATTTCTATAGAAAATATTGTCAAAATTTTATTTCTAAAGAAAATTTTGTCAAAATTTTATCTCTATAGAAAATTTTGTCAAAATTTTATTTCTATAGAAAATTTTGTCAAAATTTTGTTTCTATAGAAAATTCTTTCAAAATTGTATTTCTATAGAAACTTTTGTCAAAATTTTATTTCTATAAAAAATTTTGACAAAATTTATTTCTATAGAAAATTTTGTCAACATTTTATTTCTTAAGGAAATTTTGTCAAAATTTTATTTCTAAAAAAATTTTGCCACAATTTTATTTCTATAGAAAATTTTGTCAAAATTTTATTTCTATAGAAAATTTTGTCAAAATTTTGTCTCTATAGAAAATTTTGTCAAGATTTTATTTCTATATCGGAATATAAAAAAAAAACAAGAAACCAACAATTTCAAGTTTAATTTATAGACCTATAGCCAAGGTTATGAGATAAAAATTATAAAAATTAAATTAAACAAGTATATATGTCCGTAAGTTCAGCCAGGCCGAAGCTTATGTACCCTCCACCATGGATTGCGTAGAAACTTCTACTGAAGACTGTCATCCACAATCGAATTATTTGGGTTGCGGTAACTTTTGCCGATGACAAGGTATCTTAAAACTTCCTAATACCGTAATATATACCACGTAGTTCATACGTGATATATATTAAACTTAAAATGGCCGATTAAATACGTATATAATAAAGTTTGACAAAATTTTCTATAGAAATAAAATTTAAAAAAATTTTCTATAGAAATAAAATTTTGACAAAATTTTCTATAGAAATCAAATTTTTACAAAATTTTCAAAAGATTTAAAATTTTGACAACATTCTCTATAGAACTAAATTTTGACAACATTTTCTATAGAAATGAAATTTTGCCAAAATTTTCTATAGGAATAAAATTTGCAAAATTTTCTATAGGAATAAAATTTCGACAAAATTTTCTATAGAAATAAAATTTTGACAAAATTTTCTATAGAAATAAAATTTTGCTAGATTATTTTTGCTCGAGTGGCAAGCATGATTATGAACCGATATGGACCAATTTTTGTGTGATTGGGGATCGGCTATATATAACTATAGACCGATATGGACCAATTTTGGCATGGTTATTAGCGGCCATATATTAACACCACGTTGCAAATTTCAACCGGATCGGATGAATTTTGCTCGTCCAAGTGGCTCCGGAGTTCAAATCTGGGGATCGGTTTATATAGGGGCTATATATAATTATGGACTGATATGGACCACTTTCTGCATGGGTGTTAGATACCATATACTAACACCACGTACCAAATTTCAACCGGGTCGGATGAATTTTGCTCCTCCAAGAGGCTCCGGAGGTCAAATCTGGGGATCGGTTTATATGGGGGCTATATATAATTATGGACCGATATGAACCAATTTTTGCATGCTTGTTAGAGACCATATACTGACACCACGTACCAAATTTCAACTGGATCGGATGAATTTTGCTCCTCTAAGAGGCTCCGGAGGTCAAATCTGGTGATCGTTTGTGGCTGAGTGTGCGAAGACGTTCTGTTATGGTGCCAATAAACCCCGGTTCAACCCCTGGCCGAAGCGAAAAAGTTTTCCAAATTGTACAAATTAGACAATAGGAAAATAACAGTGTCATAAAAATATGGATGAAAAAACGTGAAATTTGTTAAAGAAAAAAATTCGCGTTTTAAATTTCTTCATTCAAATGAACCAAGGAACAACTTCTAAAGCAATGCAAAGGATCCAAAAAGGGAGTACTTCCGTCCTATGGCAAACCCAGGTAAAATTAATTGGATATGATCCAAGTTTGCACTACTTCCGGATAACAGATTGGGGATCCAAACTACTTTTTTGGAAGCTCTTTTTTTGCTGGGTAAGAAAGGGAGATAGAATCTCAAAAAAGGAAATAAACCCCATTATTTGCAATGAAAACTAAACTCAATTTCCCTTCTTATTGTAGACGAATCTATTTTCGCATGCATTATGAAAATAATTTATTACTACAGATATATTTTTATACCCTCCACCATAGGATGGGGGTATATTATTATACCCTCCACCATAGGATGGGGGTATATTAACTTTTTCATTCCGTTTGTAACACATCGAAATATTGCTCTAAGACCCCATAAAGTATATATATTCTGGGTCGTGGTGAAATTCTGAGTCGATCTGAGCATGTCCGTCCGTCCGTCCGTCTGTTGAAATCACGCTAACTTCCGAACGAAACAAGCTATCGACTTGAAACTTGACACAAGTAGTTGTTATTGATGTATGTCGGATGGTATTGGAAATGGGCCATATCGGTCCACTTTTACGTATAGCCCCCATATAAACGCACCCCCAAATTTGGCTTGCGAGGCCTCTAAGAGACGCACATTTCATCCGATCCGGCTGAAATTTGGTACATGGTGTTATTATATGGTCTCTAACAACCATGCAAAAATTGGTTCACATCGGTCCATAATTATATATAGCCCCCATATAAACCGATCCCCCGATTTGGCTTGCGAGGCCTCTAAGAGAAGCATATTTCATCCGATCCGGCTGAAATTTGGTACATGGTGTAAGTATATGGTCTCTAACAACCGTGCAAAAATTGGTCCACATCGGTCCATAATTATATATAGCTCCCATATAAACCGATCACCAGGTTTGACCTCCGGAGCCTCTTGGAAGACCAAAATTCATCTGATTCAGTTGAAATTTGGTACGTGATGTTAGCATATGGTATCCAACAACCATGCAGGAATTGGTTTATATCAGTCCATAATTATATATAGCACCCATATAAACCGATCCCCAGATTTGACCTCCGGTGCCTTTTGGAGAAGCAAAATTCATTCGATCTGGTTGAAATTTTGTACGTGGTGGTAGTATATGATATTTAACAACCATGTCAAAAGTGGTCCATATCTGTCCATAATCATATATAGCCCCCATATAAACCGATCCCGAGATTTGGTTTTGGAGCCTCTTGGAGGAGCAAATTTCATCCGAGTCAGTTGAAATTTGGTACATTGTGCTAGTATATGGCCGTTAACAACCATGCCTAACTAGGTCCATATCAAGTTCATAATTGTATATAGCCCCCATATAAGCGACCCCCATATTTCAATTCTGGCTCCCTACGTACCGTGAAAAAGTCCATATCGATTCGTAATTATTTGTAGACTTACATACCTTTTTGTCTAATATATGCCACGTGTGGACTAACTCACAATTTAGAAAACGATTTAAGATACCACAACCCAAGTAATTCGATTGTGTATAACAGTCTTTCGTAGAAGTTTCTACGCAATCCATGGTGGAGGGTACATAAGATTCGGCCTGGCCGAACTTACGGCCGTTCATACTTGTTTTAATTTCACTTCTACAGAAAATTTTGCCAACATTTTATATCTATAGAAAATATTGTAAACATTTTATTTCTACAGAAAATTTTGTCAAAATTTTATTTCTATAGAAAATTCAGTCAAAATTTTATTCCTATAGCAAATTTTTTTAAAATTTTATTTCTATAGAAAATTTTGTCACAATTTTATTTCTATAGAAAATTTTGTCAAAATTTTAGAAAAACAAACAGCGAAGCAGCAAGACAGCGGAGAAAATCCTTGAAAATCCTTGGAAAATAAAAAAAACAACAATTTAAAGTTCAATTTATATACCTATATTCGAGATTATGAGATACAAATTAGAAAAATTTAAATAAAATGTCAACAATATCAACAAAAAAAAATATTTCTATAGAAAATTTTGTCAAATTGTTATTTTTGTAGAAAATTTTATTTCTATAGATAATTTTGTCAAAATTTCATTTCTATAGAAAATTGTGTCCTAATTTTATTTCTATAGAAAATTTCGTCAAAATTCTATTTCTATAGATTTTTTTTCTTCAAAATTTAATTTTAATAGAAAATTTTGTCAAAATTTTTTTGCAATAGAAAATTTTTTTTCAAAATTTTATTTCAATCGAAAATTTTGTGAAAATTTTAGAAAAACAGACAGCGAAGCAGCAAGACAGCGGAGAAAATCCTTGACGTAATCAACCGAAATATCGGAAAAAACAAGAAACCAACAATTTCAAGTTTAATTTATGGACCTATAGCCGAGATTATGAGATAAAAATTATAAAAATTAAATTAAAAGTTAACAAGAAAATGTTGTCAAAACTTGATTTCTATAGAAAATTGTGTCAAAATTTGATTTCTATAGAGAATTCTGTCAGAATTTGATTTCTGTAAAAAATTTTGACAAAATTTTATTTCTGTAGAAGATTTTGTCAAAATGTTATTTCTATAGAAGATTTTGTCAAGCTTTTAATTCTATAGCCAATAAGTTAACATTTTATTTCTATAGTAAATTTTGCCAACATTTTATTTTTTGGAATATTTTATCAACATATTATTTCTATAGAAAATTTTGTCAACATTTTATTACTATAGGAAATTTTGTCAACATTTAATTGCAATAGAAAATTTTGTCAAAATTTTATTTATATAGAAAATTTTGTCAACATTTTTTCTATCTTTTATAACGGGTTTTAAGTTTTCGTGCCCCAGTTACATTTCCTTGGGGTTAACTTGAGACCCTGTTTCATTTTGGATTAGGGTCTCGTTGGCATGGATTCTTTTTCATACCGCCCCATTTAATTTTTATTTTCAAACTTTAGTTAGGGTTGATTTTCACACCGCCGCTTATGTTAAAATTTAAAATCAGCCCTAATTTGTGTTTGGATTATTTTCATGAGGCTCATAATCATTCCCAGCAAAACCTCGAATTACAAAATAACCTTGGCGGTAACTTAGTTTCAAATTGGTAACCAATTACCTTAAAATAGAAATTGTGTTTATGGTATTGTTGAAGGTATAGGACAAATACTCATGGTAAGCAGTTTTTCACCTCAACTACATGATTATTGCTGAGTTATAAAGCGGCGCCCCACATTTGGGGCCCGTTTTGATGTGTGTTATGTGGTTCATATTTCTAGAGCCCATTTTGAAACCGCTGGTTTGTTTTTATGGTTCATTCCATTCATTCATCCATCCATCGAACCATTATGTTCCATTTTTGTTAGAATAAGAACTCTAGAATGACTTCTTTGCTTGGTTAATTTCCTTAGAATTTCTTAAAATGACTAGCTACAATCTCAGAGATAAAAGATTTTGTGCAAATGTTATGAAAAAAAAACCAAACGAAAAAGAAGAACTTATTTCAAGTGTTTTCTATTCCAGTTTTTATTGATGAAATTTTCAGTGAAATGCCTTAATTACATCGGAAATACTACTAACTCGTATCCATATCATGCTGTGCTCAAAATTACTCTATGGAAAATAAAAAAAAGACTGCCCTCAGCCATGTGTAATTGCAACCACAATACATCTGTCTACCAACACTTGATATAATTTCTCAATCCCATTGCCCATTATTCATTGTGGAAAAGGTTAATTAGTTAAATTGCCAACGCATTGAATTTTATTGTATTCTAATAGATGCTGGTCGGTCGACCGACCATAATTATGGTAATCTGAGCGAGAAAAAACAAAACTAATTAAATCGTATTAATTACAGCAAATTCAAGTGTGCAGAAAAAAAAACACAAAACAAAAACTTTAAAAACTTTTGCAATTACAATTATGACGTCAATATGGAACAGTTATAAAACAAGGAATAGAATAAAATAGGTTTGTTTATAATTTAATTGAGTTTTTTATTATTAAATTCATTGATCCAATTAATTTTGTTATTGAAATTGCTTCAATTGCGGAAATGATCGAGTTCATTCTCTCCTTTCCCGCCATATGTAAAGCTCACGTGGATTTCAATGAAATGTGGCCCCAACATTTTGGGTAATTTCAGATGTTGTTATCGTTTTTTCATAGATTTTTTGGACGTGATTACCGAAGTATTAGTCTTTATTCGATTCGCCAAAAATACGGTACCTGATGTCGGTATTCATCCTTAATTAATCATACAAAAATTGGTCATTATTGATTCACAGTTAGATATAGACCCTATATAGACCGATCCAAACGTTTGAGTTCATGTAATGAGGAGGCGAATTTACTAAATTTTTTTTTTCAAATAATCAAATTTTATTTTAAAAAATTTTAATTTAGGACACAAATTTTAGACTTATTTTGGGTATTTTGTATGTTTGATTTAAATATACACCGCCCCTGCAACTAAAAAACCCAAACACTTTTTCATTCAATGATCTAATGATTATGTAATTTAACTATGCTTAAATTTATAATCATCTTGAAATACGAAAGTCAAAAAAAAAACACAATAAATCGTAGCCCGTGTCCAGTTTAGCTACTCAAAATGACTATCGTAATTACAAACGCATCTTTGACTAGGCAGCTTTGTCATAACTTGTGCAACAATACCACTGTCAGCAATGGCGTAATCTGACTTTGTGATATGATAATTATTTTCTAGATGCTCTTCAGAAAATCATAAACAGAGGATTTCCATTATCCGCTTAATAAATTTCATTAATCCCCATGATATTGTTCAAGAAAATATAGGAGTATAGTGACTTATTGCCACCAGCGAAATTGTATAGCCATATTGTATTTCCTCTTTAATGCAACAGAAGGGGAAAATGTGAAGAATAACTAAACGATATGGTGACTTGAGTGGATATAATCGATACCCTACAATGGTTTTTCAAATATGTGGAGGTAGAATATTACGTCATAAAAATTTAGTATTTTTTTTCTATAGAAAATTTTCTCAAAATTTTACTTCTACAAAAACTTTGTCAATATTTTATTTCTATAGAAACTTTTGTACGAATTTTATTTCTATAGCAAATATTCATCAAGATTTTATTTCTATAGCAAATTTTGTCAACATTTTATTTCTATAGAAAATTTTGTCAAAATTTTATTTCTATAGACAATTTTGTCACAATTTTATTTCCATACCAAACTTTGTCAAAATTTCATTTCTATACCAAATTTTGTCAAAATTTCATTTCTATACCAAATTTTGTCAAAATTTTATTCCTATAGAAAATTTTGCCAAAATTTTATTTCTATAGAAAATTTTGTAAATTTTTTTTCTATAGAAAATTTTGTAAATTTTTTTTCTATACAAAATTTTGTAAATTTTTTTCCAGTGAATATTTTTTTATTTTTTTGCATTGAAAATTTTTGTCAAAATATTGTCAAAATTTTACGTCTATAGAAAATTTTGTTTTTGTTTTTTTTTTATAAAATATTTAATCAATTTTTTTTCTATAGACATATTGCTCGAATTTATATGTCTATAGAAAATTTTATAAAAATTTTATTTCTATAAAAAAAATTTTCAAAATTTTATTTCTATTGAAAATTTTGTAAAAATTTTATTTTTGAGTCATTTTTATACCCTTCACCACTACTGTGGTACAGTGTATAATAAGTTTGTGCATTTGTATGTAACGACAAGAAGGAAAAGTCTGAGACCCATCGTTTGGTATACCGATCTTCCTAGAATTAAATTCTGAGTCGATTTAGCGATGTTCGTCTGTCGGTCTGTCTGTTCTTGTTTTTTTTTTGTGCAAAGTACAGGTCGCAGTTTAAGTCCGATCGTCCTCAAATTTTACATAGGGTCGTTTTTTTGGACAAAGACAATCGCTATTGATTTTGGAAAAAAACCCTTCAGATTTAGATATAGCTGCCATATATATATTTATCCGCGATCTGATTATAACTGGCGTATTTATCAACCGATGTTCTTCAAATTCCGTACAATCGAATCTTTTATGAGTCTCGCTAAACTTACAAAATATCAGCCAAATCGGTTCAGATTTAGATATAGCTCCCATATATCTTTCGTCCGATTTACTACCGAAATTTTGCACAGAGAGTAGAATTGACATTTTACCAATGCTTAGTAAATTTGATTGAAATCGGTTCAGATTTAGATATGCTCCCATATATATCTTTCATCCGAATTGATCTTATATGGCCTCAAAAGCCAGAGTTATGTCGTAATTCGCTTCAAATTTTGCACAAGGGGTACGTTTAATGGTATCGTCATGTGTGCCAAATTTGGTTGAAATCGGTTCAGATTTAGATATAGGTCCCATATATATCTTTCGCCTGATTTGGACCTATATGGCCCCAAAAGCCAGAGTTTTGCCGTGATTTGTTTCAAATTTTGCACAAGGGGTACCTTTAATGGTATCTTTATGCGTTTGGTTAAAATCGGTTCAGATTTAGATATAGCTGCCCTATATATGTTTCGTCCGATACGCATTTATATGGCCCCAGAGGTCAAAATTTCTCTCCGATTTACTTGAGCTTTTGCACAGAGAGTAGTACTAACATTCTTGCTAGGTATGCCAAATTTGGTTGAAATCGGTTCAGATTTAGATATAACTCCAACATATATCTTCGGCCCGATTTAGATACACATGACCACGGAGGCCAAAGTTTCACTTCGAAAATTTTTAAGTTTTGCACTGAGAGTGCAATTAAAATTTTAGTATCAAACGATAAATCATAAATGCAGGCTTGAGAAATTTTATGCATTGTGGTCCGTCCCGGCAATTAACCAAGATAAGTTTTGAGTCTAGAGATTTTGTAAAAGTAAAAAAATGTCAAAATCGCTCCATATTTTAATATGTGTATATGCGAATAGAAAACTTTATATAGCTCCCAACTAATTTAAAGGTGTTAAGATGGTATCAAAAATTTTGGTATACATAGAGGTGAAGGGTATAATATAGTCGACCCCCCCCCCCCCCCAAATTTAGACTTTCCACTTGTTTTTTTCTATAGAATTTTTTTTGTCGAACTTCTATATCTGTAGAAAATTTTATAAAAATTTTATTTATATTGCACATTTTTTCAAAATTTTATTTTTTTAGAAAATTTTGTCACAATTTTATTTCTATAGAAAATTTTGTCAAAATTTTAATTCTATAGAAAATTTTATTTCTATAGACAATTTGTTCAAAATTTTATTACTATAAACAATTTTTTCAAAATTGTTGGATAGTAATATTTTGCAGAATCTACAAAAATATCAATTTTTACGACATTCGCATAAGTCGAAATGGCATAACCTCATAGATGTTATTGAAGTCATTATATTTAAATGGAATGGCAACGACGTCAAAGACGCAGAACGTTGCAATGGAATAATTTGCAACCAACTTAAATTTTGGAGAGGAATATTTTGCAGAATCTAATAAAATATCAATTTTTTCGACCAGTTATCGCTGGCATAACCTCATAGCTGATATTGAAGCCATTACATTTAAATGGAATGATCACGACGTCAAAGGTGCAGAAGGTTGCAACTGAATAATTTGCAACTAACTTCAATTTTCTATCATTTCTAAACTACCCATCTGACATGAGACAAAATTTTACGTCTATAGAAAATGTTGTTAAAATTTTATTTCTATAGAAAATTTTGTCAAAGGTTTATTTCTCTAGAAAATTTTGTCAAAATTCAATTTCTATAGAAAATTTTATTTCTATAGAAAATTTTGTCAAAATTTTATTTATATAGAAAATTTTGTCAAAATTTTATTTCTATCAAAAATTTTGTCCAATTTTTTTCTATAGAAAGTTTTGTCAAAATTTTATTTCTATACCAAATTTTTCCAAATTTTGTTCCTATAGAAAATTTCGTCAAAATTTCATTTCTATAGAAAATTTTGTCAAAATTTTATATCTATAGAAAATTTTGTGAAAATTTTATTTCTATAGAAAATTTTGTCAAAATTTTATTTCTATAGAAAATTTTATTTCTATAGAAAATTTTATTATCTATAGAAAATTTTGTTAAAACTTTATTTTTATACCCACCACCATAGAATGGTTACGGGGGTATAATAAGTTTGTTATTCCGTTTGTAACACATCGAAATTTCGACTTCCGACTATATAAAGTATATATATTCTTGATCAGGGAGAAATTCTAAGACGACGTGACCATATCCGTCTGTCTGTCTGTCTGTTGCAATCACGCTACAGTCTTCAATAATGAAGCAATCGTGCTGAAATTTTGCACAAACTCGTCTTTTATCTGCAGGCAGGTCAGGTTCGAAGATGGGCTATATCGGTCCAGATTTTGATATAGTCCCCATATAAACCGACCTCCCGATTTGGGGTCTTGGGCTTATAGAAATCGTAGTTTTTGTCCAATTTGCCTGAAATTTTAAATCTAGAGGTAGTTTAAGACCAGAAAGAGGTGTGCTATAAATGGTGAGTATCGGTCCATGTTTTGGTATAGCCCCCATCAGGGTTGGCCTGTCGCAAACTGTGACTTTTGCGACATACGTTTACGACGGTATAATACGTATGTCACAAAAGTCGTAAACCTAGTGTAGAAAACCTAATTTGGAATCAAAGAAATTGTGAATATTTTTTACTTTAATTTAGTTAAGCTCCCCGATAAAAGGTATGCAAAAAATGTTTTATATTGTACTTATTCACTAAGAATGTTTTATATTGTACTTATTCACTACTAGATTTACATCTCTCATTCACAACTTCGAACTATTCTTGGTTTTCGTGGTCCAAGCTTTTGCTGCATCAACGAATGCCTAGCTACAATTTTGAAAATTTTTAATTAGTATGGCAATTGGCTCTAATAAGCCAAAAAGTGATTTTATAAAATTTTCTCTAAACAGGAATTCACTTATATAAGACTTAAATAGTTTTCCTTCCTTCCAATTTCTGCAGTAATTTGTGAAAGGTTAACTATGAGCGAGAACCGACCGTCACGTTTACTGCACCATCGAGTAGTTTATAGTAATTTTGGCTTCGAGTTTCCAATTGAAATAACTATATTCTCAAGTTTTTTAAACTCGTTAATAATTTTATGAACATTCCTGAGAATTAAAACTTCTTCGCATATATCATCATCTTGGATATCATTCGCTGCCTATCTGAAGGGTTTGAAGTATTTGGATTTTGTGACGTTTGCTACTTTTTCTACATTTACACGTCGTAAACGTTTACGACTTTTACAACTTTGCGACAGTCGCAAACCTTAAAATGTTTGATACAGACCATCTCTGGCCCCCATATAGACCGATCTCCCGATTTTCCTTCTTTGGCTTATAGAAACCGTAGTTTTTATCCAATTTGCCTGAAATTGGAAATCTAGAGGTATTTTAGGACCATAAAGAGGTGTGCCAAAAATGGTAAGTATCGGTCCATGTTTTGATATAGCCCCCATATAGACCGATCTCCCGATTTTAATTTTTGGGCTTATAGAAACCGTAGTTTTTATCCAATTTGCCTGAAATTGTAAATATTCTGGTATTTAAGGCTCACAAAAATATGTATCGGATTAAGTTTTTATTGGTCCATTTGGTAATGCCTCCATATAGACCGATTTCACTTCTTGAGAGTATAGAAGGCGCACTGATCATGAAAATTGCTTGAAACTCAGTGTCAAATGTCCAGATTATATTTATCGATTTTTATTTCTCGATGTCCAGATTTTATTTCTCGAGATTTCAAATCAAGACGTTATTTTATAATGTTCTTGTACACTTACAAGAGATGTTAATGATTCCTCTAAAACTCAAACAAAAATGGGTCTTATAAATCCAGAATCTGATATAGTCTTCATAGGTAAAATCTTTTAATGTATCTTCGTGAAGTGTACTGGTTGAACTGCTCTGCTTGATCTGCCCTCAAACCCTCTGAAATTTCAAAGGAAACCCTAATATTTGACTCATGATGGTGGGTGTTTAAGATTCGGCCCGGCCGAACTTACTGCTGTATATACTTGTTATAGAAAATTTTGTCAAAGTATTATTTCTAAAGAAAATTTTGTCACTATAGAAATTTTTGTCAAAATCTTATTTTTATCGAAAATTTTGTCAAACTTTTACTTCTATAGAAAATTTTGCAAAATTTTATTTCTATAACAAATGTTGTCAAAATTTAATTTTTATAGAAGTTATTTTATTAAAATTTTATTTTTATAGACAATTTTGTAAAATATTCCTATAGAAAATTTTATCATAATTTTATTTCTATAGAAATTTTTGTCAAAATTTTATATCTATAGGAAATTTTTTCAAAATCTATTTCTATAGAAAATTTTGTCAAAATTTAATTTCTTAAAAAAATTTTGTCAAAATTTATTTTCTATAGACAGTTTTTTCAAAATTTTATTTCTATAGACATTTTTTTAAAAGTTTATATCTATAGAATATTTTTCAAAATTTTATTTCTATAGAAAATTTGTGTAGTACTTCCTAGTTGGAGAGGAATATTTTGCAGAATCTACCAAAACATCAAGAATTCTACCAATCTACCATAGGAAACTTAGAAACTTAGAATCTACAACTTTAGTAGAATTCTACCAACGGTGGCAACAGTGATTGTATTACATCATCCGGAGATATAGCGTAAGATAAAAAATTCTCCTAGAAGTTCCTCTTTGTACAATACAGTCACAATAGACTGTACCATCTAAGTCAATCTATGATAGCTACCTACAGCTATATCCTACCTCACCTAACACCAGCATGAAATAGCAGACTTCTAGTAGAACCAACCATTGAATCTTGTTTATTTCCTTACATAATCTAACAAGGTTATATAAATTACATTGTTAAAGTCCGGAAGTCTCCACTTGTATCTCTTCTTTATATTCCAAAAACATCCCACATCTTCTTGAATCGAGTGACATATTGAATGACGAGCATATTATACCTCTGACAAACAAAGCTATGATGAGCCGCATAGAAAATGGGAAATTACAAATGTCCAACGCTGTCACATTTTTGGTTGGCCAAGCTGTTGATGGTCCTACTACCGTCGGTGCTGTTGATTTTTCAACATTGCTGCCATTGCTACAACTACCGGACAATGTTGCATTAACATTTGTATCTCAAGGATTCCACATGATGACCATGATGTGATTGGGAAGCCTAGGAGAAGTAGTAGTAGTAAATCCAATGGGGTTCGGTCCACCGATTATTCGTTCATATAACAAAGCTGAAACTAATGCTTAAATCTACATAAATCAATTTTCATTTCCTGCAATTTTTAGACACACTTAAGCCTTTTTACTGCCATAAGCAGCAGCAGCAGTCATAGCGCGTCAGCTATCTGCAGAAACTTTAAAGTTGAAGCTGGTTAAGCCAGCCACACAACGGCAACGGGGTGAAACAAGAACACAACCGAACCAATAAAGAACGGAAAAAAGACAACGTTGAAAGCTAATGCAGATCAGTTCTTGGGCTTGACTGCCTCCATCCATCTATGATTGCCCAGTTAGTTGTGAAGTCATTGTAGAGCGCATGCGCGCACAGCATAACTGACTGTTGCCACCACAAACACCACCACCACCTCGACTAGCAATCGTCCGCAATTGAAAATTTATTGACTGTATGTGTGTGTGTATGCTTGAGTATTTTGCTCCAATATGCCCCAGTGCATATGAAAACCCACTTATCTAATTGTGATTCCGGGAACTGGTTCTCCTTGATACATTTCTATGGCCATTATTGCCATTGATGTTGATTTTCGTTGTTGTTCTAACTCTGGCATTACGAGCTGTTTTTGATGTTGATTGTGGCATTGCTGCATATACAACTCATTAGAACTTAATCATAACCTGATGTTTGAGCCACGACAGTGGTCTTCAAATTAAGTCCAAGAAATCCCCCGATGACCAATTTTCTATACACAGAAAAAAATTTCACGAAAATTTTCCAATTAAAGTCTTAATTAAGTTTTGAAAAATATTCAATTAAAAATTTAATTGATTCAACAAATTTTTTCATTGAAACAAAAATCAATGACAAAAAAATAATAGTATCAATTAATTTTTTAATTGATACTATCATTTCTGTGATTGAAGACATTTCAATTAAAAAATTAATTGGATCAATTAATTTGGTGATTGAATCAGAAAAAAAAATTTTGTGTGTAGGAATGAAATTTTCAGAAAATTTCCTATAGTATTGACATTTTCAGAAAATTTCCTATAGGAATAAAATTTTCTAAATTTTTTTTTATAGAAATGACATTCTCTGAAAATTTCCATTCAGAAATTAACTTTTCTGAAAATTTACTTTAAAAATAAAATTTTCAAAAATTTACTATAAAAATAAAATTTTCAAAAATTTGCTATAAAAATTAAAATTTCTGAGAATCTCCGACCAAATAGAAATAAAATTTTCAGAAAATTTCCGATAGAAATGAAAAATTCAGAAAATCTTCTACAAATATAACATTTTATGAAAATTTCCTATAGAAATGAAAATTTCTAAACAATTTCAATAGAAATGCTACCTTTTGCAAATCTCCTAAAAGAATGACATTTTCTGAAAATTTCCTACAAAAATTAAATTTCTGACAAATTTCTATAGAAATGAAATTTTCGGAAAATTTCTTAGAGAAACGAATTTTTCTACAAATTACCTACAGAAATAAAATGTTAAAAAAATTTTCTACTGAAATTAATTTTCTGAAAATTTTCTATAGAAATTTAATTTTCAGAAAATTTCCCAAAGAAATTACATTTTCAGAAAATTTCTTACAGAAATTAATTTTCTAGACATTTTCTGAATATTTTCTATAGAAATTAAATTTTCTGAAAATTTCCTTAGAACTGAAATTTTCTGAAAATTTCTTTAGAACTGAAATTTTCAGACAATATCATAACGAAATAAAAATTTCAGAAAATTCCATATGGAAATTAAATGTTCTGAAAATTTCCCAAAGAAATTAAATTTCAGAAAATTTTTGAACATTTTCTATAGAAATTAATTTTTCCTAGAACTGAAATTTTCAGAACATTTCTCATAAACCCGAAGTTTCCAGAAAATGTCCTATAGAATAGAAAGTTCCAGAATATTCCCTAAATTTTCTGAAAATTTTCTACAGAAATTAAATTTTCTGAAAATTTCCAACAGAAATGATTTTTTTTTTTTTAAATTTCCTACAGAAATGAAATTTTCAAAAAATTTCCTATTGAAATGAAATTTTCAGAAAATTCTTTATAGGAATGCAATTTTCAGAAAAGTTTCTATAGGAATGAAATTTTCAGAAAATTTTCTATAGGATTGAAATTTTAAGAAAATTTCCTATAGAAATGATATTTTGGGAAAATTTTCCAAGGAATTGAAATTTTCAGAAACTTTCTTATGAAAATTTCATTTTCAGAAAATTTTTATAGATATCCTATAGAAATGAAATTTTCCGAAAATTTCCTATAAAAATTAAATTTTCTAAAAATTTCCTACCGAAATGAAATTTTCTGAAAATTTCCTATAGAAATGAAATTTTTTCAAAATTTCCTATAGATCTTATATATTTTATATAGGTTTGAACATTTTCTATAGATCTGAAATTTTCTGAAAATATCCTATAGAAATGTAATTTTCCGAAAATTTTCTAAAAATTTCCTACCGAAATGAAATTTTGTGAAAATTTCCTACCGAAATGAAATTTTGTGAAAATTTCCTACCGAAATGAAATTTTCTGAAAATTTCCTATCAAAATTAAATTTTATGAACATTTTCTATTGGTCTGAAATTTTCTGAAGACTTCCTATAGAAATGAATTTTTTTGAAAATTTCCTATAGATCTGAAAATTTCTGAAAATTCCCTATCAAAATTAAATTTTCTGAACATTTTCTATTGGTGTGAAATTTTCTGAAAACTTGCTATAGAAATGAATTTTTTTGTAAAATTTCCTCTAGATCTTATATATTTCATATAGGTTTGAACGTTTTCTATAGATCTGAAATTTTCTGAAAATTTCCTACCAAAATGAAATTTTCTGAAAATTCCCTATCAAAATTAAATTTTCTGAACATTTTTTATTGGTCTGAAATTTTCTGAAAACTTCCTATAGAAATGAAATTTTTTTGAAAATTTCCTATAGATCTTATATATTTCATATAGGTTTGAACATTTTCTATAGATCTGAAATTTTCTAAAACTGTCGTATAGAAATTTTCCGAAAATTTCCTATAAAAATTAAATTTTCTAAAAATTTCCTACCGAAATTAAATTTTCTAAAAATTTCCTACCGAAATGAAATTTTCTGAAAATTTCCTACCGAAATGAAATTTTCTGAAAATTTCTATCAAAATTAATTTTCTAAACATTTTCTATTGGTCTGAAATTTTCTGAAAATTTTCTATAGAAATACAATTTTTTGAAAAATTCCTATAGATCTGAAAATTTCTAAAAATTGCCTATTGAAATTAAAATTTCTGGAAAGTTCCTATAGAAATTAAATTTTATGAAAATTTTTATAGAAATGAAATTTTCTGAAAATTTCCCATAGAATTACATTTTCAGAAAATTTTCTATACGAATAAAATTCTCTGAAAATTTCTTATAGGAATGAAATGATCTGAAGATTTCTTATATAAAAATGAAAGTTTGCGAATTTTTTCAATAAAAATGAATTTTTCAGAAAATTTTCTATAGACATGAAATTTTCGGAAAATCTCCTTTTTTCTAATTTTTTTTTATAGAAATGAGATTTTCTGAAAATTTCCTATTGAAATGAGACTTTCAGGAAAATTTTCTATATAAATAAAATTATCTGAAAATTTCCCATAGAAATGAAAATTTCTGAAAATTTTTTGTAGAAATAAAATTCATTGAAAATGTCCTACAGAAATGAAATTTTCTAAAAATTTCCTACAGAAATGAAATTTTCTAAAAATTTCCTATTGAAATTAAATTTTCTGAAAATTTCCTATCAAAGTGAAATTTTCTGAACATTTTCTATAAGTCTGAAAATTTCCTAAAAAATGAAATTTTCTAAAATTTTCCTATCGAAATTAAATTTCATGAAAATTTCCTACCAAAATTAAATTTTCAAAAAATTTCCTATATAAATGAAATTTCAGGAAAATTTCCTATAAATCTAAAATTTTTTTGAAAATTTCCTATAGATCTGAAACTTTCTAAAAATTTCCTGTAGAATTTAGTTTTTATGAATTGTTTTTTTTTTTATAGAAATGAAATTTTCTGAAAATTTCCCATAGAAATTAAATTTTCTGAAAATTTTCTGTAGAAATAAAATTTTCCGAAATTTTCCTATAGAAATTACTTTTTTATAAAATTTCCTGTACAAATGAAATTTTCTGAAAATTTCCTATAGAATTCTTTTTCGTCTAGCGTTTTACAGTTTGTATTATCAAACGCATTGGGAATCGCTGTTCTATTAGCCAGTCCGATCAACAACCTATCCATTGGTCTAAGTTGATCAACTGCTGTTAATATTCTAACACAAAAAAAAATGGACAAAAGCAACTGTGAGTGCCAACATAGAGCCTGATTTACAAAAAGAAAAAGAAAAAAAATCTGCAAACAAATATTGTTAGTGGTAAACAAATGTTCGTAACGTTTTACCTTTATGGCTTAGAGCCATATCAAATGAGTTACTACAGTATCCGTCTCTCAATTTAGTTGAATGCTTAGCTGTATGCGGTTCTGTTTGTTTGCTTTTGTTTACTGGATTCTTTTAGTTTTATTTTTCTGGGATTGGTCCATATCTTAAACATAAACTTACAAATCAGTGAAAATTAAATCGGAAAGTATGAGAGGCGTAGTTGGAAGGATGGCGAGAAAGACCTCTCATTGCTGTCAATATGTAAATGACAGATTATTTTCTCTTTTCTATAATTTTTAGGTCCATAACCCCCAGACTCTATTGGGAAAGATTTTCCTCTACGGATGGTACCTGAGTTGCATATTTATGACATGCACAGTAATTTCTGAAAATTTTGGAAACCTTGAGAGAATGATGTAGCGAAGTACCCTGGATGTTCAATTATACACCAAGAAAAAGGTAGTGAATATAATCTTTTTGTATTCTGAAGTGGTACAAAATTGACGTGGAAGCGATTAAATTAACATGGGATTGTCATAGGACGGATGTCCTTCATGCCCTTAATTTCCGTCTTAAGGTGTGATCCGAATTTTGTGTTTTGGATATGCATTAAAAAATTTTGTGCTATTTTGCCAAACAAATAATTTTTATAAATTTTTATGATTTGTAATGCATTCACCGATTGTCTGCAACGTTTGACGTTAGAACAACTTCTTGTGTATTGTTCAAACATATTATGTTTCACCTTAGGGCATACACTTGTAGTAAAAAATTTTAATAAAATTGTCTTTGTGTGAATATATTTTCTCTCTCTAGGTCTCTCTTTGTAAACACATATATGTTTATAGGCTATTTCCAAATTAATATATGTTTGCATCTAAGCATATTATATTTACAAACATTTTACGTCCCAAACATAATATGTTCTAACATATTAACATATATGTGCCAAACATGTTATGCTAATTTATGAACATTATATGCTTGCACTTAAAAATATCGTGTTAAAAAGTTTGAATTCCAAACATATAATTTTTACACCCAAACATATGAAAAACAGTCTTTTTCGTCCGTGTACAACTGTTTTGTTCCAATTTAATACAGGCCATATCACCAATCGCAAGATTACATTACAACGCGCTTTAGTGCAATAAGTAAAAATTTCAAGGGTTTAACTTTCGAGCTACAACCACATATTTGAAATTGAAGTTAAATTTTTAACTTAATAAAATAATTTAATTTATTTTATGCACTTTCATTTTTTACTCCTCCTATACTTCTACGCTTGTGGTTACACAAAATAAACCAAGAGTAAAAATTTTATAAATATGTAACAAAACTTAAGCATATTTACCACAACTCAATTTAAAATTATTGCAAAGTTTTGTGAGCTCTAGTGTAGAAGAGGTTTCCTTTTTAAAATACAGAAACACAACTAAAATATTCCAGTGTATCCAAATTAACATACATAGTAGGAAAACATCATTCTAATACGATTGTTAGTGGAGACGTAATGTAGTGGGAAGTATCAAACAAGTCACAAATATTCTATGTGACACCCATTCTTCCACTTTTCATATAAATGGTCAGTCAATATATTGAAGAAAAACTTACGCTTATTCGATATTCAACAAATACTGAAGACAATTAACCCTTATATGTGGCTGACATTTTGCCATTGATTTATTATACCCTTCACCATAGGATGGGGGTATATTAACTTTGTCATTCCGTTCGTAACACATCGAAATATTGCTCTAAGACGCAATAAAGTATATATATTCTGGGTCGTGGTGAAATTCTGAGTCGATCTGAGCATGTCCGTCTGTCCGTCCGTCTGTTGAAACCACGCTAACTTCCGAACGAAACAAGCTATCGACTTGAAACTTGGCACAAGTAGTTTTTATTGATGTAGGTCGGATGGAATTGTAAATGGACCATATCGGTCCACTTTATAGCCCCCATAAAAACGGACCCCCAAATTTGGCTTGCGATTGCTCTAAGAGAAGCAAATTTCATCCGATCTGTCTGAAATTTGGTACATGGTGTAAGTCTATGGTCTCTAACAACCATGCAGAAATTGGTCGATATCGGTCCATAATTACATATAGCCTTCATATAAACCGATACCCCGATTTGGCTTGCGGAGCCTCTAAGAGAACCAAATTTCATCCGATCCGGCTGAAATTTGGTACATAGTATTAGTATATGGTCTCTAACAATCATGCAAAAATTGGTCCACATTGGTCCATAATTATATATAGGCCCCATATAAACCGATCCCCCGATTTGATCTCCGGAGCCTGTTAGAGGAGCAAAAGACAACCGATCCGATTGAAATTTGGTACGTGGTGTTAGTATATTGTCTCTAACAACCATGCCAAAATTGGTCCATATCGGTCCATAATTATATATAGCCCCCATATAAGCCGATCCCCAGATTTGACCTCCGGAGCCTCTTAGAGGAGCAAAATTCATCCGATCCGGTTGAAATTTGGTACGTGGTGTTAGTATATGGTCTCTAATATTCATGCAAAAATTGGTCCTTATCGGTACATAATTATATATATATATATATATATATATATATATATATATATATATATATATATATATATATATATATATATATATATATATATATATATATATATATATATATATATATATATATATATATATATATATATATATATATATATATATATATATATATATATACCCCCATACAAACTGATCCCCAGATTGGACCTTCGGAACTCCTTGGAGGAGCAAAACTCATCCGATCCGGTTGAAATTTGATACGTGGTGTTAGTATATTGTCTCTAACAACCATGCCAAAATTGGTCCATATCGGTCCATAATTATATATAGCCCCCATATAAACAGATCCCCAGATTTGACCTGCGGAGACTCTTGGAGGAGCACAATTCATCCGATCCGTTTGAAATTTGGTACGTGATGTAAACATATAGTCTCTAACAACCTTGCAAAAATTGGTCTGTATCGATCCATATTTATATATATCCCCCATATAAACCGATCTCCAGATTTGGCCTCAGGAACCCATTGGAGGAGTAAAATTCATCCGATCAGGAAATTTTGTACGTAGTGTTAGTGTGTGGCCTCTAACAACCATGCAAACATTAGTCTATATCGGTTCATAATTATATATAGCCCCCATATAAATCGTTCCCCAGATTTGTCCACCGGAGCCTCTTGGAGGAGCAAAATTCATCCGATCCGGTTGAAATTTGAAACATGGTGTTAGAACGTGGTCTCTAACAAATACGCAAGAATTGGTCCATATCGGTCCATAATTATATATAGCCCCCATATAAACCCTTCCCCAGATTTGATCTCCGGAGCCTCTTGGAGGAGCAAAATTCTTCCGATCCGGTTGAAATTTGCGACGTGGTGTTAGTATAAGGCCGCTAATAACCATGCCAAAATTGGTCCATATCGGTCTTTGGTTATATATAGCCGATCCCCAATCACACAAAAATTGGTCCATATCGGTTCATAATCATGGTTGCCACTCGAGCCAAAGAAAATCTACTAAAATTTTATTTTTATAGAAAACAGTGTCAAAATCTTATTTCTATAGAAAATTTTGTCAAAATTTTATTCCTATAGAAAATTTTGTCAAAATTTTATTTCTATAGAAAATTTTTTCCAAATTTTATTTCTATAGAAAATTTTTTCCAAATTTTATTTCTATAGAAAATTTTTTCCAAATTTTATTTCTATAGAAAATTTTAATTCTATAGAAAATGTTGTCAAAGTTTTATTTTGTCAAAATTTTATGTCTATAGAAACTTTAAACTTAATTATATAAAATACGTATCGGCCTTTTTGAATGTAATATATACCACGTATGGACTATGAGGTATATATTACGGTGGTAGGAAGTTTTAAGATACCTTACCATCGGCAAGTGTTACCGCAACCCAAGTAATTGTGGATGACAGTCTTCAGTAGAAGTTTCTACGCAATCCATGGTGGAGGGTACATAAGCTTCGGCCTGGCCGAACTTACGGCCGTATATACTTGTTTTTATTTAGAAACAATAACGACACTGCCTAAAAATAACTAAGGCAATAAGAAGGTGAGCAATGGATTGCACGGACTTTTGTGAATAATTGAAATTGGACGACATTGAAACATTTGTAATAAGCGAAGTATATACAGACGTTTGTGGATTCTATAACAGACTCTGAGAAACAATTAAAAAATATTCAACAATACCAATGGATTCTTCCAATTTCCACCAATTTTCTATAATGAGTGTCCCCAAAGTGCATTTTCAAGCTTTTTTGTATGCGTTCACTAACAGAGGAGAAACTCTGCTGATATTTGGTGATATCTTCACTGGCTCATAAACTGTGGACTTAAGAGTTTTTTTTTTTTTTTTTGTTTGTTGATATTTTTCTTTGATATGGCTTAAGGTTTCAAATTGAAAATATGCCAATATATGCGGTTACATCTCCCTAGAGATTCTGGAACTAATGACGAAGTTTTATTATTTTATTGACAAATAAAGATATGCCGAAATACCGCATTGGTCTTTCATTTAAAGCAATAGTTATAAAATTTCTGTATGAGTATTATTCTACCTCGAGGCCGGGAAAATATTAATGCTTATGATTTTACTCTCCAATAGAGATGCTTCATTTTTTTATAGCCAAAAATACCAATGTCCATTATTTTGATTTTGGTTTTAACATTTATTTGTTTGCGGTTTTTCAATTCTAATAGTTAGCGGTTTTAATATTCATACATATTGGTGGTAGCTCCAAAGGCTACGGTCACAATGTTCGGCCGTCTGTCCTTCTGACACAGATGATGACGATGATTAATCAATTTCATTTATAACATTTTTTTCCATATGGGTTTTTATGGCTTGGAGTTTTTATGGTAAACATACTATCTTTCCACACATTCATTTGTATTAGGGTGTAAAAAAAAGATTATTACAAAATCTATAAATAAGCTTAGAATCTTTTAACTCATTTTTAAACAAGAGAGTAAAGTAGAAAGTCGGGCGGGGCCGACTATATCATACCCTAAACCACCCCTATTGAATTAGTAAACATAAGCATTTGTAGGGTATCATTGATATAGGTTTTGGAGAACATAAAGGTCGGTACATGTTTATGGGTGTCTTGTCACAATCTGAGCAGAAATGTCTAATGTTAGGAGCTATAGTTTATTTTGCACCAAAAGAGTTAGTATGCCACTAATATTGAGTCCATTATTAAATAAACAGGGGAAATCGGTCAATTTGTTTTGGGTAATAAATCCAAATTTCTGCAAATAGGGCAATAGATTTATGTAAGAGCTACATGTAAGTCTAAATACGATCAGCTAGTACATCAAATTTTGAAATTTTAATAACATAGGTTAATAAATAAGAGTATTATGGCCAAATATGACAAAATCGAGCGACGCATATATATGGGACCTCTATCTAAATCTGAATCAATTTGTATAATATTTTGCAGGTATGATTGATATCACAGAAGGTCACTTTGTGTAAAATTTGAGTACGATCAGTTAATAAATGAGGCCCCTATGGTCAAAAATAAGGTTATTAGGGGCAAATTTTTCAAAATCGGGCGATACATATATATGGGAGCTATGTCTAAATTTGAACCGATTTCGATGAAATTTTTCACATACAGTAAGTGATATAGAAGATTACATTTAGCCAACCTAGGTTACGATCGGTTGATAAATAAGGGTTTACGGCCAAATTTGGCAAAATTGGGCGATACACATATATGGGCGCTATATCTAAATCTGAACCGATTTCGATGAAATTTCGCATATACAGTTAGAGCTATAGAAGATTACATTTAGCCAACTTTGAGTACGATCGGTTGTTAAATAAGGATTTTACGGCCAAATTTGACCAAATCGGGCGATATATATATATGGGAGCTATATCTAAATCTGAACCGATTTCGATGAAATTGCGCACATACAGTTAGAGGTATAGAAAATTATATTTAGCCAACCTTGAGTACTATCGGTTGATAAATAAGGGTTTTACGGCCAAATTTGGCAAATTCGAGCGATACATATATATGGGAGCTATATCTAAATCTGAACCGATTTCGATTAGTTTTGGCACATATTGTCAGTACCATAAAAGATTACAGTAAGCCAAGTTTGAGTAAGATCGCTTAATAAATAAGGTTTTTATGGCCAAATTTTGGAAAATCGGGCGATACATATATATGGTAGCTATATCTAAATCTGAACCGATTTCGATGAAATTTTGCAGACTTAAAGGGTGATGAAAAAGTTTACTATGTGCAAAATTTGATGACGATCCGTTTTGTAAAAAAGCGCAACGTGACTCCATTTGTCGAAATCGGACGATACATATATATGGGAGCCATATCTAAATTTGATCCGATTTCTTCCAAATTCAATAGCGTTCGTCCTTGTGCCCAAAAAACACCCTGTACCAAATGTCATCCAAATCGGTTAATAATTGCGACCGGAATCCTGTGAACAACAAATACATGGACAGACGTACGGACACCAAGCGCTAGATCGACTCAGGAGGTGATTCTGAGTCGATCGGTATATATTTTATGGGGTCTAAACTCAGTATTTCTGGTAGGCACATTTTTTGGCTGACCATTATGTGGTTTAGGGTATAAAAATAAAATCAATAAAACTTGAAATTGCATTTCTATAGGAAAAATGTCTCTAAGAAATTTCATTCCTGTGGGAAATTTTTCGATAATTTTTTTCTATAGAAAATGTTCTTAAAAATTTAATTTCTATAGCAAATTTTCCACAAATTTCATTTTTATAGAAAATTTTCTGAAAATTTCATTTCTATAGAAAATTTTCGGGAAATTTCATTTCTATGGGAAATTTTCTGAAAATTTCATTCATATGGGAAATTTTCTGAAAATTTCATTTCTATAGGAAATTTTCTGAAAGTTTCATTTCTTTAGGAAATTTTCTGAAAGTTTCATTTTTGTAGGTAATTTTTTGAAAATTGCATTTTTGTAGGTAATTTTCTGAAAATTTCATTTTTGTAGGAAAATTTCTGAAATTTTTCTGAAAATATCATTTCTATAGGAAATTTTCACAAAATTTAAATTCATTCGGCAATTTCATTTCTATAGAAAGTTTTCCTAAAACTTTCATTTCTATAGGAAATTTTCAAAAAATTTCATTTCTAAAGGATTTTTTTAAACGTTTGTTTCTATAGGAATTCAACATTAAAATTCTTTCGGCAATTTCATTTCTATAGAAAGTTTTCCTAAAACTTTCATTTCTATAGCAAATTTTCAAAAATATTCATTTCTATAAGATTTTTTTAAAGGTTTTTTTCTATAGAAAATTTTCAGAAAATTGTATTCCTATAAAATTTTTTGAAAATTTTATTCCTTTAGGAAACTTTCTGAAAATTTCATTTCTATACAAATTTTCTAAAAATTTCATTTCTATAAGAAGTTTTCTGAAATGTTCATTTATTTTGGAAAACTGAAAATTTCATTTCTATACGAAATCCTCCTGAAAATTTCATCAAATTTTCACAAAAAATTTAATTTCTATAGGAAAATTTCAATTCTTTCGAAAATTTTCCTGAAAATTTCATTTCCATAGAAAGTTTTCCTAAAACTTTCATTTCTATAGGAAATTTTCTGAAAATTTCATTTCTATAGTAAATTTTCTGAAAATTTCACTTCTATAGGAAATTTTGTGAAAATTTAATTTCTATAGAAAATTATCTAAAAATTTAATTTCTATAGGAAATTTTCTGAAAATTTCATTTCTATAGGAAATTTTCTGAAAATTTCATTTCTATATGAAATTTTCTGAAAATTTAATTTCTATAGGAAATTTTCTGAAAATCTCATTTCTATAGGACGTTTTCTGAAAATCTCATTTTTCTAGGAAATTTTCTGAAAATCTCGTTCTATAAGATATTTTCTGAAAGTTTTCATGAATTTTTAGTTTCTACAGAAAATTTTCGAACATTTAAATTTATAAAGCTTTCATTTCTACACTGTAAAAAGTATTGTCGTGAAGTCAAAGATTTCATGTCGTTAAAATACGAATACATCCCAGCAAAAAAAAAGCGTCGCCAAAAAAGTAATGAAAATGTTCTTTTTGGATCCGGAAGTGGTGCAAAATTGACGCAGAAACGATGAATTTAACATGGGCATGGGCTTGTCATAGGATGGAAGTCCTCCATTTCAACAGCCGTTGCACAGAATTTGCATCAATTCTTTAGGTGTGATCCGAATTCAATGTTTTGGATGTAAATTAATAAATTCTGTGATATATTGTAAAATAAATAATTTTTATAATTTTTTATAAATTTTACTGGATTCTAACGCTTGTCAGAAATGCTTGACCTCAAATATTTTAAAAAATGCACAATTTTTTTAGATTGGATTTAGCATTTTTGTCGACAAAATTTAAATGATTTGTACCATTTTATGGATTCTTCCTCTGTTTTTAACCTATTTGAAACAAAAAAATTATAATTACCCATTAAAGGTATGAAAAAAAAAACAAATTATAAAAAATTGATTTAAAAGAACTTCCCGGGTAGTTAAAATAAAGAACATAATTGGGAGTCCATCTTCTGGAAGTGCTTTTAAAGTTGTGCCATTGGAAGAACTTCCAAATTTTTTTATTGGGATGTTTTGCTTAGCATAGAAGACGTATTTATCTAATATAAAGTTTTATTCCTTGTCCAAAAGTCGATAATCTTTTCAATGAAGTCGTATTGTCCTTATAATTAAGTGATTTCATTTAAAAATGTGTATCATAACATGAAATAAAAAATTGTTTGGGCTAAGGTCAACTTGGCCTTAATAATTCAGAAAAATTCATTAAATTTGTTGTCTTTTTGACTACAAAGCAAAAAATCGTTCAAACACACAAAAAAATATTTTTCTGATTCAATCACGAAATTAATTGATCCAATTAATTTTTTAATTGAAATGTCTTCAATCACAGAAATGATAGTATCAATTAAAAAATTAATTGACAGTCAATTAAAAAATTAATTGATCCAATTAAAAAATTAATTGATAATATTAATTTGTGTGATTGGTTTTTATTTCAATTAAAAAATTTGTTGATTCAATTAAATTTTTAATTGAATATTTTTTAAAACTCAATTAAGATTTTAATTGGAAAAATTTTCGTGAAATTTTTTTCTGTGAATATAGGACATATTTTTCAACACTTTATTTAAAGACGTTTCTTATTTGAAACATAGCATAATTTCTATGGAAGTCGAGTCTTAATTTGGGAAATGAAGTCATCTTTAACTCGTTTTTAAAGGACTTTGATAGCATATGAAGAAAAAAAGCTGAAAAATTAAAAAATAAAATTTGCTTCCTAGAAGCAAGTACAGAAAACCCAAATTTAAAAGAGAATTGTGTCTTAAAAGTATCCTTACTTGTATTCTCCGCATCTTCGGCTCGGAATCAATACCAAAATTTATAAAGTAAAGACAAAATCTTTGGAACCAGTGACAATTTATTTTCCATAGGAAATGTTTTGCCAATTTTATTTCTATAGGAAATTTTGTGGCAATATAATTTTTATAGAATTATTCCAGACGATTTCATTTTTATAAGAAATTTTCTAATTGTTTCACTGAATATAAATATGAAAATTTCTAAAAGGACATTTTCTGCACTGAAAAAAATATTGTCGTGAGGTCAAAGATTTCATGTCTTTAAAATACGAATACAAATTTTGCTTAGCACAGAAGACGCATTTCTCTAAAATAAAGTTATTTTCCTTGCCCAAAAGTCGATAAACTTTTCAATGAAGTCGTATTGTCCTTATAATTAAGTGATTTGACTTAAAAATGGGTATCTTAACATGAAAGAAAAAATTTATAGGCTAAGGTCAACTTGACTTTAATAATTCAAAAAAATTCTTTAAATTTAATGAAATTGCCTTTAAATTTGTTGTCGTTTTGCATCGTGACTACAAAGCAAAAAATCGTTCAAATATAGGACATGTTTTTCAAAACTTTATTTTAAAGAAGTTTTTTACTTCAAACATAGCATAATTTCTACTGGAAGTCGAGTCCTAATTTGGAAAATAAAGTCGCCGTTAACTCGTTTTTAAAGGACTTTTATAGCATATGAAGAAAAAAAGCTGAGAAAGCGAAAAATTAAAATTTGCTTCCTAGAAGCAAGTACACAAAACCTAAATTTAAAAGAGAATTGTGCCTTAAAAGTATCCTTACTTGTATTCTCCGCTTCTTTGGCTCGGTATCAATACCAAATTTTTTAAAGTAAAGACAAAATCTTTGGAAACGAGTATGCTTTTTTTTCAGTGTGAAAATTTCATTGCTACACACAAAAAAATATTTTTCTGATTCAATCACGAAATTAATTGATCCAATTAATTTTTTAATTGAAATGTCTTCAATCACGAAAATGATAGTATCAATCACAGTTTTAATTGGGCATAGAAAAAATCCTTGATTAAAAAATTAATTGATGTCATCAGCAATTTTCAATTAATTTTTTAATTGATTCAATTAAAAATTTAATTGATTTTGAATGCAAACCCCAATTAATTTTTTATTTAAAAAGGTAACTATTTTCAAATACTTTCTGAATTGGCTTAGAGTTTTTATTTTGGTTAAGAAATGTTCATCACTTCTTCTGAATTTGATTAAAAAGTTAATTCTATCAATTAATTTTTTAATTAAAAATTTTAAAATTTTCAATCATTGACTTAATTAACCTAATGTTTCTATCTTGATTAAAAATTTGATTGTATCAATTAATTTATTAATTGAAAAAACGTTCAACTTCAATTAACTTTTTAATTGGAAATATTCTGGTGATATTTTTTTCTGTGTATAGGAAATGTTCGAAAAATTTAATTTCTATAGGAAATTTTATAAAAATTTCATTTCTATAGGACATTTTTTGAAATTTCCATTTCAATAGTAAATTTTAATTTTTATAAGAAATTTTATGAAAATTTAACTTTTATAGGCAATTCAGAAAATTTTATTTCAGTAGGAATTTTTAGAAAATTTATTCCAATAGGAAATTTTTCGCAAATTTCATTTCATAGGACATTTTATAAAATTTTCCCTTTTTGTAGAGACTGGAATGAAATTTTATTTTTCGATAGAAAATTCTTAAATTTTAATTTAGAAAGAATTTTTCCAATTATCCCTTTAATGTCATACCACCCTAATATATTCCAACCTATATTATTGCATAGCGAAATTTTAACTCCCTGACAGCTGAGGGAGGCTGTTTGGCTTGGCAGATGGAATATATGATAATGTAAAAACCACATTTAAAAATTATTAAACCCTTTGGCTGTTGGAAGATCAAATAGGCTAACATCAACAACAAAACATTGGTCAGTCAAATATGCTAAACAAAAAATCGGTTACTGCTAGAGCTGAAGAGGAAGCAGAAGCAAAAGCATATCGAGGGGCTTCTGTGGTGATCCCTCATTTACATGGACACCCTACAGCGTTTTTGTTTTGGCGCTTCGTTAATTTCTTGTGGTTAGTAAACGGTGTTGGGTTTTGTAAGACCGTCGAAAAAAAGGGAATGTAAAATTCTCAGACCAAACAAAAGCCAACTAGCAAAGCAATTTGGTAGTCACCAGTTTGTCATAAATGGTTCACTGTTAAATGGCGCCAAGTCCGTTTTTTGACTTATCACATTTGATCGAAAGTGTTAAAGAGCAATTTATTAAAAATATAGAAAAACTTGTAATTTATTCATGCTGTAAGGTACTAGTACTAAACATGTCTGGATGTTTAAAATAGCCTTAGGCAGGAAATATCTAAGCAAACCTACTTCATATGAATTATTTAAAATACCCCTTTCACACATTCCAAGGTGCGATGCAAAAATATGGTTAAAAAAAATCCAATACATTAATCAAAATTTGATCGACGGATTTTTAGTTCAATATGGGTAGCCCGAAGAATGATAATTTTTGGAAGAAGCTAAGATCGGACGGAATCGACTTATGGCACCTTTAGTCAATGGGAATATATGGCCATATTTGAAAAAATCTGAGGACAAAATGTAATGAAAATTGAATGTAAATGTAATGAAAATTGAATGAAAAGTTCAACCTAAGTCTTATGTTATATTATTTTGAATAGTCTCTAATAATTTTGATATAAGTGAAAATTTGTAAATTTTTTGCCAAAAAATACCTTATCCAAAAAATATTTTCACTATTTTCCGTAGCTTAAAACACAGCCATATTCGCCCCACTAATAGCTATGCTTCATTGCATTTTTATCCAATTCAATTTAAAACATACCATAGAATACCATGACCAACAAACATGGAATACGCAAATACATATATTGTGGTAGACCAAATTTAAATAGCTTTTATTGATTTGAGAATATTTTGTTTAAATTGATTTCATATTTTCCTGATGCTTAACCATAGCGTTTTGGTTAACTTGGCCATTAAATCCTCGTCTATCTACACCATAGCCTGCTTTCAATAATAGGTGATTTTAAATAATAAAATTTGTAAGTTTTCTTTTTGCCCCGTTCTACACAAAAGATCTCAATTATTATAATTTAATGTAAGGCTACATTTTAGGAGCATAGAAAAAATACATATCTTGAAGATTGGAAGTTCATTTTATGCCATATTCTATGAAGATATAAAAAATGATTGAATATTAAAATAGGCATAAGGCCTTTTAGAACATCCCCGCTAGGGATGTGTAATCGGGTAGCACTTTTGGACATATGCAAAAATTTCTGTATCTATAGAAAATTTTGCGAAAATATTGTTCTAAGACTTCATAAAGTATATAGAGTCTTAGAACAATCGTGGTGAAATTCTGAGTCGATCTAAGCATGTCCGTCCGTCTGTTGAACTTCCAAACGAAACAAGCTATCAACTTGAAACTTGGTACAAGTAGTTGTTATTGATGTAGATCAAATGGTATTGCAAATGGGCCATATCGGATCACTTTTACGTATAGCCCCAATATAAACGGGCCCCAGCCTCTAAGAGAAGCATATTTAATACGATCTGGGTGAAATTTGGTACATGGTGTTGGTATATGGTCTCTAACAAACATGCAAAAATTGGTCCACATCGGTCCATAGTTACCCAGCAAAAAAAGCGTCGCCAAAAAAGTAAAGAAAATGTTTTTTTGGATCCGGAAGTGGTGCATAATTGACGCAGAAGCGATGAATTTAACATGGGCTTGTCATAGGATGGAAGTCCTCCATTTCAACAGCCGTTGCACTGAATTTGCATCACTTCTTTAGGTGTAATCTGAATTCAATTTGGATGTAAATTAAAAAATTCTGTTATATTTTGTTAAATAAATATTTTTTTTAATTTTTTAAATTTTCTAATGGATTCTAACGCTTGTTGGAAACGTTTGACTTCAAATATTTTCAAAAATTCACAATTTTTTCAGATTGAATTTAGCATTTTTTTCGACAAAATTTAAATGATTTGTACCATTTTATGAATTCTTACTCTGTTTTTAACCTATTTGAAACAAACAAAGTTCAAATTACCCATTAAAAGTATGAACAAATCAAGTTATAAAAAATTGAATTAAAAGAACTTCCTGGGTAGTAAAAATAAAGAACATCGATGGGAGTGCATCTTCTTTAAATGCTTTTGGAAGAACTTCCAATTTTTTTTGCTGGGTATATTTAGCCCCCATATAAACCGATCCCCAGATTTTGTTTGCGGATCCTCAAAGAGAAGCAAATTTCATCCGATCCGGTTGAAACTTGGTACTTGGTTTTAGTATATGGTATCTAATAACCATGCAAAAATTGGTCTATATCGGTCCATAAATATATATAGCCCCGATATAAACCGTTACCCAGATTTGACCATCGGAGCATTTTGGAGGAGCGAAATTCACCCGATCCGGTTAAAATTTGGTACGTGGTGTTAGTATATGGCCTCTAACAATCATGCAAAAATTATCGTCCATAATAATTATGTATAGCCCCCATATAAATCGATCCCCAGAATTGAACTCCGGAATCTCTTTGGAGGATCAAAATTCATCCGATTCTACCAAAATTTTATTTCCATAGAAAATTTTGTCAAAATTTTATTAGCATAGAAAATTTTGTCAAAATTTTATTAGCATAGAAAATTTTGTCAAAATTTTATTTCTATAGAAAATTTTATCAAAATTTTATTTCTATAGAAAATTTTGTCAAATTTTATTATTATAGAAAATTTTGTCAAAATTTTATTTCTATATAAAATTTTTTTCAATATTTTATTTCTATAGAAAATTTTGTCAAAATTTAATTCTTCGAAATGAATCAAAAAAGCATAAAAGTGTCAACTTTATCAACCCTGTTGTGGATGACAGTCTTTCGTAGAAGTTTCTACGCAATCCAAGGTGGAGGGTACATAAGATTCGGCCTTGCCGAACTTACGGCCGTATATACGTGTTTTTATACCCTCCACCATAGGATGGGGGTATATTACATTTGTCATTCCGTTTGTAACACATCGAAATATTGCTCTAAGACCCCATAAAGTATATATATTCTGGGTCGTGGTGAAATTCTGAGTCGATCTGAGCATGTCCGTCCGTCCGTCCGTCCGTCCGTCTGTTGAAATCACGCTAACTTCCGAAAGAAACAAGCTATCGACTTGAAACTTGGCACAAATAGTTGTTATTGATGTAGGTCAGATAGTATTGCAAATGGGCCATATCGGTCCACTTTTACGTATAGCCCCCATATAAACGGACCCCCAAATTTTGCTTGCGAAGCCTCTAAGAGAAGCAAATTTCATCCGATCCGGCTGAAATTTGGTACATGGTTTTAGTATATGATCTCTAACAAGCGTGCAAAAATTGGTCCACATGTGTCCATAATTATATATAGCCACCATATAAACCGATCCCCAGATTTGGTTTGGAGAGCCTCTAAGAGAAGCAAATTTCATCCGATCCGGCTAAAATTTGGTACATGGTGTCAGCATATGATCTATAACAACCATGCAAAAATTCGTATACATCGATCCATAATTATACATAGCCCCCATAAAAACAGATCCCCAGATTTGGCTTGCGGAGCCTCTAAGAGAAGCAAATTTCATACGATTGGTGAAATTTGGTACATGGTGTTAGTATATGGTATCTAATGACCATGCAAAAATTGGTCGAAATCGGTCCATAATTATATATAGCCCCTATATAAACCCATCCCCAGATTTGACCTCTGGAGCCCCTTGGAAGAGCAAACTCCATCCGATTCGGTTGAAATTTGGTACGTGATGTTAGTATATGGTATCCAACAACCATGCATGAATTGGTTCATATCAGTCCATAATTATATATAGCCCCCATATAAACCGATCCCCAGATTTGACCTCCGGTGCCTTTTGGAGAAGCAAAATTCATCCGATCTGGTTGAAATTTGGTACGTGGTGGTAGTATATGATATTTAACAACCATGTCAAAAGTGATCCATATCAGTCCATAGTCATATATAGACCCCGAGATTTAGTTTTGGAGCCTCTTGGAGCAGCAAATTTCATCCGAGTCAGTTGAAATTTGGTACATTGAGCTAGTATATGGCCGTTAACAACCATGCCTAACTAGGTCCATATCGGTCTATAGTTATATATAGTCCTCTGATAAATCGATCCCCAATCACACAAAAATTGGTCAATATCAAGTTCATAATTGTATGTAGCCCCCATATAAGTGACCCCCATATTTCAATTCAGGCTTTCTACGTACCGTGCAAAGGTCCATATCGATTCGTAATTATTTGTAGACTTACATATACTTACCTTTTTTGTCTAATATATACCACGTAACTCACAATTGAGAAAACGATGTTAAGAAGTTCTAAGATACCACAACCCAAGTAATTCGATTGCGGATGATAGTCTTTCGTAGAAGTTTCTACGCAATCCATGGTGGTGGATACATAAGATTTGGCCTGGCCGAACTTACGGCCGTATATACGTGTTTTTTTTTTTTTTGTGCTTTTATAGAAAATTTCAGCAAAATTTAAATTTTGTCTTCCGACTACCGATTTTTTTCAGTATTTCTATTCCTATAGAAAGAGTTGCAATTTTTTTATTTTTATAGAAACTTAGTCAAAATTTCTATTTCTATGGAACATGCTGTCAAAATTTCAATTTGTATGGAAATTTCTATCAAAATATTTTTGTCCACTTTTTATTTCTCTAGAAAAAATTTTGAGTGTTTCCTTTGCGTTAGAAAATTTTGTCATAATATTTATTTGTATATAAATTTTTTTCAACATTTTTATTTCTCCACACATTGCAGTATTTCTATTCCTATAGAAAATATTGTCAATTTTTTTATTTTTATAGAAAAACTTTGGAAAAATTTCTATTTCTATGGATAATATTGTCAAAATTAAAAATCCACAAAAATCTTGTCAAAAAAAAAAAAAAAAAAAAAAAAAAATTAATGGAAACATTTTTATGAATATTTTTATTTCCATAGAATTTTTTTTCAAAATAGTTTTTTGTAGATATTTTGTCAAAATATTTTTTTCTATATAATTTTTTGTCAGCATTTTTATTTCCCTAAAAATTTAAGTATTTCTATTCCCATAGAAAATTTAAAACATTTTCTATAGAAATATAAATTCAGCAATATTTGCTATTATTTTTAGAAAAGAAATTGTGTATATTGTATATCTATTAAATTAAAAAGTGTCAAAATTTTTATTTCGATAAGAACATTTTGTCAAAACTATTTATTTCTTTATAAAAATTTGTCCGTTTTTTTATTTATATGGAATTTGTTAGTATTTTTTTTTTTCAGTAATTCTATTTTTATAGAAAACGTTAATAAAATTTGTTTGTTTCTAGAAACTGTTTTACATTAAAATGCTAGGGGTATCTGACAAAAGCCTCTGGTGGTTTTCCAGCCAAATAAAACGTTATTACATTCCATCACGAAAAACTTTTTTTCTGCATACAATAAATCAAAATGTTTTTGTAACCTTGTAAATAATAAAATGAACTCTCACCGTAATAAGTCTGGCAGCTTTCAGATGGCGTTTCAATTTATTTCGAACTTAAAAAGTTTAAAACATTATATTTTATGTTATTCCATATGGGATATAGATATATGGGATATCGGCAGACATATAACTACCGAAGTTGTATTTCAGATGTCCGCTATCCCATATTTTTATTCAATGTTGACATAATTTCTTTAGCTTTCGAATATTACAGTTTGAAATATCCCGGGATTCAATTCTCCCCAATAGTATACCTTCGTCTTATGCTATCCCTATAGCAAGGAGTATGTAAGCCCATAGATAAATGGACGGACAACAACATATTTATTTCTAAAGGAAATTGATTTTAAGCTGATGTTTTATGACTACTTTTTCTAAGCGAACACGCCTCTCAAAATCTATAGCCTGGCTATAACTCGTGCTAAGACTCAGAAATTTGTTGGGTTGCAATTCTAAAGCTGCTGCTGTTCTTTTGTGCCACGCAAATGGAACGTAGAGAACAAATTGAAAATTAGAACTTGTCGACTGCCGCCACCGTTGTCGGCCTTTTTTCCAATGCAGTGGATACTTCATGTCTGTATATAAAGTAGCTGTGCTTTTGGGGGGCTGTTAAAATATGATTTTAAATAAGCTTTTCTTTATTCCTTCCCGTTTTGTAGCAGTTTTTTTTTTATGTAAAGGAAACTACAAATATTTATGATTCCAAAACTAACTGTTTAAGGGAAATGGCCAAAAGCTGCCAACGGTAAATTGTGAAAGGTTTCTATGGGAAATTTTTTTTTGAGAATTGTGGAATTCGGAGTGAAACGTTGTGATAATAGGTTGCAGCCGTTTTTTTATAGGCATTCAATGACTTGCGAAGAGCTTAAATATACTAAATTAAAACATTGATATTTCAGTTAGTTCAACTGCATGTACTGAGTAGGTTAGGTTAGGTGGCAGCCCGATATTTCAGGCTCACTTAGACTATTCAGTCCATTGTGATACCACATTGGTGAACTTCTCTCTTATCACTGAGTGCTGCCCGATTCCATGTTAAGCTCAATGATAAGGGACCTCCTTTTTATAGCCGAGTCCGAACGGCGTTCCATATTACAGTGAAACCACTTAGAGAAGCTTTGAAACCCTCAGAAATGTCACCAGCATTACTGAGGTGGGATAATCCACCGCTGAAAAACTTTTTGGTGTTCGGTCGTAGCAGGAATCGAACCCACGACCTTGTATGTGCAAGGCGGGCATGCTAACCATTGCACCACGGTGGCTTCCACATGGTGTTAGTATATGATCTCTAACAACCATGCGAAAATTGGTCCACATCGTTCCATAATTATATATACCCCCATATAAACCGATCCCACGATTTGGCTTTCGGAGCCTCTAAAAGAAGCAAATTTCATCCGATCCGGCTGAAATTTGGTACATGGTGTTAGTATATGGTCTTTATCAACCATGCAAAAATTGGTCCACATCGGTCCATAATTAGTAGTGGTAGTAATATTCTTTATTCAGAAATAATATAAAATATATAAATTCATTTTACTTTATGCATCTATTATATGTTATGTTATATTATTTGTACTGAAAGAAAGATTTTACGGCTGTGACAATGATGTCGTGAGCCGGTGCGACAAATTATCAATTTATGTGTATGTTAAATAGTACAATGTTTGACTCATTGGTATTCATTAATTATGAATTGACGATACAGGGTTACAGATTTAAGGTATGCAATAAGATTCGGCAAATCATAATAGAACTTTCCGTCTAGAATTTCAATGATTTCTTCGTACGTTAAGATAGCTCTTCCAAAAACCCTTTGTTTTATATCTTTGAGGACAGGACAAATTCCCAGAAAGTGCGGCAAATTTTCTAATTCCTGCAAATTGCAGAGTGTGCATAGTGTGTTTTCCCCTGTTGCTCGGAATGAAGAACCGTTCAAGTTAATCAAATCACCTCTCGCCTTCAATATCCATGTTATATCCTTCTGTCCAAAACGATCATTCATATATGCCAAACATCTTGTATAATCTAAGAACTTATATATTCTAGCAACACTCCCCCTTGCCCTTTCGATGTTTCTAAGCTTATATACTTTTTTCAAGTTAAGTGTGAGAGAGTTGAGTGTTGATATTAAACTTTGCTCTGATGTACAATTTGTGAACCATAATTATATATAGCCCCCATATTAACCGATCCCCAGATTTGACTTGCGAAGCCTCTAAGAGAAGAAAATTTCATCCGATCCGATTGAAATTGGGTACATGGTGTTGGTATATGGTCTCTAACAACCATGCAAAACTTGGTCCACATCGGTCCATAATTATATATAGCCCCCATATAAACCGAACCCCAGATTTGGCTTGCGGAGCCTCTAAGAGAAGCAAATTTCATCCGATCCGGTTGAAATTTGGAACATGGTGTTAGTATGTGGTCTCTAACAACCGTGCCAGAATTGGTCCATATCGGTCTATAGTTATATATAGCCGATCTCCAATCACACTAAAATTGGTTCATATCGGTTCGAAATCATGGTTGCCACTCGAGCCAAATATAATCTACCAAAATTTTATTTTTGTCAAAATTTTATTTCTATAGAAAATTTTGTTAAAATTTTATTTCTATAGAAAATTTTGCTAAAATTTCATCCCTATAGAAAATTTTGTCAAGACTATATTTCTATAGAAAATTTTGTGAAAATTTTGTTTCTATAGAAAATTTTGTTAAAATTTTATTTCTATAGAAAACTTTGTCAAATTTTTTGTTTCTATAGAAAATTTTGTCAATTTTTTTTTTCTATAGAAAATTTTGTCAAACTGAATGGTATACGTATTTAATCGGTCTTTTTTGATTTAATATATACCACGTATGGACTTACATACAATTTAGAACATGGTGTTAGGAGGTTTTAAGATACATTGCCATCGGCAAGCATTACCGCAACTCAAGTAATTCGATTGTGGATGGCTTTGTTTAGAAAAAGTTTCTACGCAATCCATGGGCGAGGGTACATAAGCTTCGGCCAGGCCGAACTTACGGCCATATATAAAGGGTGATTCTTTTGAGGTTAGGATTTTCATGCATTAGTATTTGACAGATCACGTGGGATTTCAGACATGGTGTCAAAGAGAAAGATGCTCAGTATGCTTTGACATTTCATCATGAATAGACTTACTAACGAGCCACAACGTCGAATTTTCAGTGAATGGGCCCTAGAAAAGTTGGCAGAAAATCCGCTTTTTTATCGACAAATTTTGTTCAGCGATGAGGCTCATTTCTGGTTGAATGGCTACGTAAATAAGCAAAATTGCCGCATTTGGAGTGAAGAGCAACCAGAAGCCGTTCAAGAACTGTCCATGCATCCCGAAAAATGCACTGTTTGGTGTGGTTTGTACGCTGGTGGAATCATTGGACCGTATTTTTTCAAAGATGCTGTTGGACGCAACGTTACGGTGAATGGCGATCGCTATCGTTCGATGCTAACAAACTTTTTGTTGCCAAAAATGGAAGAACTGAACTTGGTTGACATGTGGTTTCAACAAGATGGCGCTACATGCCACACAGCTCGCGATTCTATGGCCATTTTGAGGGAAAACTTCGGAGAACAATTCATCTCAAGAAATGGACCGGTAAGTTGGCCACCAAGATCATGCGATTTGACGCCTTTAGACTATTTTTTGTGGGGCTACGTCAAGTCTAAAGTCTACAGAAATAAGCCAGCAACTATTCCAGCTTTGGAAGACAACATTTCCGAAGAAATTCGGGCTATTCCGGCCGAAATGCTCGAAAAAGTTGCCCAAAATTGGACTTTCCGAATGGACCACCTAAGACGCAGCCGCGGTCAACATTTAAATGAAATTATCTTCAAAAAGTAAATGTCATGGACCAATCTAACGTTTCAAATAAAGAACCGATGAGATTTTGCAAATTTTATGCGTTTTTTTTTTTAAAAAAAGTTATCAAGCTCTTAACAAATCACCCTTTAGAAGTAGAAAACATTGTCTCCAAATCGGTTAATATATAAATATTTGTATATGGGAATATAAACCTTCAGAATAACTCCCAACAAATTTGAAGGAGTTGAGTTGGTAACACAAATATTGGTGTACATAGTGGTGAAGGGTATGATATAGTCGGCCCCGCCCGACTTTAAACTTTACTTACTTGTTTTCTTTATATGCTATCAAAGTCCTTAGAAAACGTGTTAACGAAAACTTCAATATCCAAATTCATATTCGACTTCAAGTAGAAATTAAGCTATGTTTCAAGTAAAATTCACTTTTAAGATAAAGTGCTGAAGGATTTGTCCCATTTTTATACCCTCCACCATAAGATGGGGGGTATATTAACTTTGTCATTCCGTTTGTAACACATCGAAATATTGCTCTAAGACCCCATAAAGTATATATATTCTGGGTCTGGGGACGATCTGAGCATGTCCGTCCGTCCGTCCGTCTGTTGAACTCACGCTAACTTCCGAAGCTATCGACTTGAAACTTGGCACAAGTAGTTGTTATTGATGTAGGTCGGCTGCAAATGGGCCATATCGGTCCACTTTTACGTATAGCCCCCATATAAACGGATCCCCATATTTGGCTTGCACACCCTCTAAGAGTAGCCAATTTCATCCGATCCGGCTGAAATTTGGTATATGGTGTAAGTCTATGGTCTCTAACACCCATGCAAAAATTGGTCCACATCGGTCCATAATTACATATAGCCCCCATATAAACCGATCCCCCGATTTGGATTGCGGAGCCTCTAAGAGAAGCAAATTTCATCCTATCCTGCTGAAATTTAGTACATGATGTCATCATATGATCTCTAACAACCATATAAAAATTGGTCCACATCGGTTCATAATTATATATAGCCCCCATATAAACCGATCCCCCGATTTGGCTTGCGGAGCCTCTAAGAGAAGCATCCGATCAGGCTGAAATTTGGTACATGGTGTTAGTATATGGTCTCTAATGACCATGCAAAACTTGGTCCACATCGGTCCATGATTATATATAGCCCCCATATATACCGATCACCAGATTTGACCTTTGGAGCCTCTTGGAAGACCAAAATTCATCTGATTCAGTTGAAATTTGGAACGTGGTGTTAATATATGGCCTCAAACGCCCATGCAAAATTGGTCGAAATCGGTCCATAATTATATATAGCCCCTATATAAACCAATCCCCAGATTTGAACTCCGGAGCCCCTTGGAAGAACAAAATCCATCCGATTCGGTTGAAATGCGGTACGTGATGTTAGTATATGGTCTCTAATGACCATGCAAAAATTGGTCCACATCGGTCCATAATTATATATAGCCCCCATATAAACCGATCACCAGATTTGACCTTTGGAGCCTCTTGGAAGACCAAAATTCATCTGATTCAGTTGAAATTTGGAACGTGGTGTTAATATATGGCCTCAAACGCCCATGCAAAAATTGGTCGAAATCGGTCCATAATTATATATAACCCCTATATAAACCAATCCCCAGATTTGAACTCCGGAGCCCCTTGGAAGAACAAAATCCATCCGATTCGGTTGAAATTTGGTACACGGTGTTAGTATATGGTCTCTAATGACCATGCAAAAATTGGTTCACATCGGTCCATAATTATATATAGCCCCCATATAAACCGATCACCAGATTTGACCTTTGGAGCCTCTTGGAAGACCAAAATTCATCTGATTCAGTTGAAATTTGGTACGTGATGTTATTATATAGTATCCAACAACCATGCAGGAATTGTTTCATATCAGTCAATAATTATATATAGCCCCCATATAAACCGATCCCCAGAGTTGACCTCCGGTGCCTTTTGAAGAAGCAAAATTTATCCGATCTGGTTGAAATTTGGTACGTGGTGGTACTAACATATATGATATTTAATAACCATGCCAAAAGTGGTCCATATCAGTCCATAATCATATATAGCCCCCATATAAACCTATACCGAGATTTCGTTTTGGAACCTCTTGGAGGAGCAAATTTCATCCGAGTCAGTTGAAATTTGGTACATTGTGCTAGTATATGGCCGTTAAGAAACATGTCTAACTAGGTCCATATCGGTCTATAGTTATATATAGCTCTCAGATAAATCGATTCCCAATCACACAAAATTTTGTCCATATCAAGTTCATAATTCTATATAGCCCCCATATAAGCGACCCCCATATTTAAAGTCTGGCTCTCTACGTATCGTGCAAAAAGTCCATTTCGATTCGTAATTATTTGTAGACTTACCTATATATACCTTTTTGTCAAATATATACCACGTATGGACTAACTCACAATTTAGAAAACGATGTTAAGAAGTTTTAAGATACCACAACCCAAGTAATTCGATTGTGGATGACAGTCTTTCGTAGAAGTTTCTACGCAATCCATGGTGGAGGGTACATAATATTCGGCCTGGCCGACCTTACGGCCGTATATACTTGTGTCTTTATGTGCTCTCAAAGTCCTTAGAAAACGAAAACTTCAATATCCAAATACAGATTTGACTTCAGGTAGAAATTAATTTATGTTTCAAGTAAAAATCACTTTTAAGATAAAGTGCTGAAGGATTTTGCCTATTTTTTAACGCTTTTTTGCTTTGTAGTCATGATGCAAACAAGGCCACGAATTTAAAGACAATTTCATTAGTTTTATAGATTTTTTCTGAATTATTAAAGCCAAGTTGACCTTAGTAAAACAAAATTTTCTTTGATGTAATTATACCCAGATTTAAGTCAAATCACTTAACACAACGGCTTCACTGAAAAGTCTATGGACTTTTGGGCAAGGAAAAGGACTTTATATCAGAGAAATGCGTCTTTTATGCTAGGCAATATTCGTATCCGTATTTTAAGAACATGAAATCTTTGGACTCACGACAATATTTTTTTCATTGTATATAGCGTGTGACCACCTGGGAGTATCAGAACTAAGCGTGTTTCTAATCTAACTGAAAAAAACACGTATGTTCTCTAGCTTTGCAATTTGTTTTATTCTGGACGTTTTCTAGATATACAAAAACCTTTGATAACATACACCTCCCAATTTCGTCTTCTTTCCTTGATTGCTACTTTTTCAATCAAGACGTTTGTTAAAATGAATGCGAAAGAAACCCTCAAATTAAAAATTCACAGCTCATTTAAAATTTTGTATTAATTGATTATGAGAATATGACAGCAATTAAAGAACGCCCCCCATTTTAAAGATATAGACAATAATAAATTGCTAAGAGAAATTAATGTGTGCAAATAAGTTATTGAACTTTTATGATTATGAAGTTTTATCCAAGTGGTGCTCCAGCATCTAACATCAACCATAGATTAGATGTTCATATGTAATTTTCACCTTGAAAGCAGGTAAATCTAACAAACAGCAGTTATATGTTTTGAAAAGTGTGTTTATATATGCTGGAAATCTGATACTAACAAAGGGTCGTCAACATTATGTTGCCCATGAACCGGAAGCCATTGAAAGTGCTGGTGGTATGACGGTATTACAGGCATTTCTATGTGGCTATGAGGGTTTCTGCACGACTATCCATGTATCTATGACACCTTATCGCAATGAAATCCATCAAGAGTTTGCAACACTTTCTACTTCGTTACTACCATACAAGCATCGCTTAGTTAATCAAATTGCACTTTGTATGTATGATTAGAGCTGGTTTGTATTTGAGCTTTGTCTTACTTTCCATCTATTTTGCGTTTCCGAACTTCAACTCTTCTAAGACTTAGCGATATGCGATTTACAATGTTTTGGCTCTTTGTTACTGTTGGTGCTGTTGCTGCTGCTCGGTTCGTATCAGATATCAAATTATGGGAAATCTTTAGTTTTTTTTTTTTTTTTGCTGATGCCGGTATTTAGTGTAAGCTCAAGCAAATGGATGAGTTCAATTAATGGTTAGTGAGCCATCTATCTAAAAGGTTATTAGTTTACAACAACCATCGCATTAGTTAACTACAAGTTTTTAGTGATTTATGATTATGTAAGTTCAACGACAGCTTATTTTTTTTTTAATGGATTCTTCAATTTGATTGTACCCCTGAGTAGATAGCTTGTGAACTAAAAACTATATCGCTTTCTTTGCATTTGATTAATAGTTGAGAGATAAATAAAAAAATATATAGTATTTTATGTTATTATTATAAATATGAATTATAATTCGTATTTTCTTAGAAATAAATAATGAATTTGATTCAAGATTTCATTTGAACTAGGGCCACATTTTTCATAAGATGTGATTAAGCTTTACACTAGAAATATTAGAACATTTAGAAAATATTGATTTAGACAGGCACAAATGATCTATGTTATCCGGTGCCTTTTAATTATATTTTATAAATTTATTTTAGGAAATATATCTTGTAAATAAATAAATATTGATTCAGAAAGTATTGATATTTTAATTCGTAGACAAAACTTAACATACCCCAAAATTTTGTAGGTGGGGATGGACATTAATTAAAATACCGTATATTTTATGAGACTGAGTTCATGTTCCATACACGGAAAGAAATCGCCCTTATTATTTTTCAAATAAAATTCATTAAATTAATTTTTTTATTCACACATAAAATAGTAAAACCAGTAAATTTTTTAATTGGTTCAAGTAAACAATATTGACCGTGTTGAATGGAGTTAAACATTTTACGAGGGCAGTTCGGTAGGTTAGGTTAGGTTAGGTTAAAGTGGCAGCCCGATTAAATTTCAGGCTCACTTAGACTATTCAGTCCATTGTGATACCACATTTAACTAAAAGTACCTATTACATATGGGCACTTCTAGGGCAGTTCGGTAACTTCTTAGTCTAGCACAAAAAGCGCGGTATAAACAGAACAAGTATATACGGCCGTAAGTTCGGCCAGGCGGTAGCTTATGTACCCTCCACCATGGATTGCGTAGAAACTTCTACTGAAGCCGATGGCAAGGTATCTTAACACTTCCTAACACCGTAATATATACCATACGTGGTATATATTAAACTAAACAAGTAAGTAAAGTAGAAAGTCGGGCGGGGCCGACTATATCATACCCTAAACCACCATTACAGAATTAAGAATCATAAGAAAATTAAGGGGTACATGTCTATGGGTGCTTTATGTCAATCTGACTATAGCTCATAGCCAATGTTGCCAGGGAAAATGTTCGGTTTACCCTACAAGGACAAAAAAGTTCCCTACTTTCCCATACATTCCCAAACAATTTTCCCTACTATATTTTTCGTTCAATTTAAAAAATTTTACAAAACAAAAATGGTTCTAAGTACTTTATTATCTTAAAACATGAATATATAACTTAGAATATACATTTGTATTACCACCACGGTTGCCACAGTTGGTAGAATTCTACCCAAATTAGTAATCTTTTCTGTTAAATCTGTATAAAAATAAAATTTTGGAAAAAGTTTCTATAAACAAATTTTTGTGAGAAATTTTTCTATAGAAATACAATTTTGACAATAAATTCTATAGAAATAAAATTTTGAGAAAAAATTCCAAAGAAATAAAATTTTGAGAAAATTTTTTATAGAAATAATATTTTGAAAAAAATTTCTATAGAAATACAATTTTGACAAAATGTTCTATAGAAATAAAATGTTGACAAAATTTTGTACAGGAATAAAGTTTACCACACATTATTAAAGATCAAGCCTTGCCGGCTTCTAATTTCCTCCTCTAGAGCCACCAAAATGTAAAAATTATTACAAAATGTGTTGAGTGAAAATGTCCTACAGTGTGGCCCTACGTCCCTACAAGACGCTAAATATTAGAAAAACCCTACATATAGGGAATTTCCCCTACTTTTAGCAACACTGGATGTAGTTGATATTGCACCTACGGAGTTAGTATGCCACTAATATTGAGCCCATTATTAAAAAAGAGAAAATCGTTAAATTAGTGTGGGTAATAAATAAAAATTTGTAAAAATCGAGCAATATTCTTATGTAAGAGCTACAAGTACGTATAAGTACGATCGGCTAGTACATCAAAATTTGAAATTTGAGTAACATTGGTTAATAAATAAGAGTACTATGGCCAATTTTGGGAAAATCGAGCGATGCCTATATATGGAAGCTATATATAAATCTGAACCAATTTGCATAATATTTTGCGGGTTTGATTAATACCCCAAAAGGTTACCTTGTGCAAGATTGGATTAAGATCAGTTAAGAAATGAGGCCTGTATGGTCAAACATAAGGTTATTCGGGGAGAATTTTTCAAAATCGGGTGATACATATATGGGAGCTATATCTACATCTGAACCGATTTCGATCAAATTTTGCACATATAGTTAGTACTATAGAGGACTGGATCTAGCCAACTTTTAGTAAGATCGGTTAATAAATAAGGGTTCTATGGCCAAATTTGGGAAAATCGAGCTATACATATATATGAGAGCTATATCTAAATCTGAACCGATTTCGATGATTTTTTGCACATATAGTTAGTGCTATAGAAGACTACATTTAGCCAAATTTGGGTAAGATCGGTTGATAAATAAGGATTTTATGGCCAATTTTAGAAAAATCGGGCGGTACATATATATGGGAGCTATAGCTAAATCTGAACCGATTTCGATGATTTTTTGCACAAATAGTTAGTGCTATAGAAGATTATATTTAGCCAACTTTGAGTAAGATCGGTTGATAAATAAAGGTTTTGTGGCCAAATTTTGGAAAATCGGGCGATACATATATATGAGAGCTATATCTAAATCTGAACCGATTTGGATGAAATTTTGCAGATTTGAAGGGCGATGGAAAAAAGCGATGGATGGGAGCTATATCTAAATTTGATCCGATTTCTTCCAAATTCAATAGCGTTCGTCCTTGTGCCCAAAAAACTCCCTGTACCAAATTTTATCAAAATCGGTTAATAAATGCGACCGGAATCCTGTGAACAACAAATACATGGACAGACGGACGGACACCAAGCGCTAGATCGACTTAGGAGGTGATTCTGAGTCGATCGGTATATATTTTATGGGGTCTAAAATCAATATTTCTGGTAGGCACATTTTATGGCCGATCAAACTTATTACACCCTGACCACTATGTGGTTTAGGGTATAAAATGGCCGATTAAATACGTATATAATTAAGTTTAAAGTTTCTATAGACATAAAATTTTGACAACATTTTCTATAGAAGTAAAATTTTGACAAATTTTTCTATAAAAATAACATTTGGAAAAAAATTTCTATAGAAATAAACTTTTGACAAAATTTTCTATAGAAATAAAATTTTGTCAAAATTTTCTATAAAAATAAAATTTTGACAAAATTTTCTATAGAAATAACATTTTGATAATGATTTCTATAAAAATAAAATTTTGGTAGATTATTTTTGGCTCGAGTGGCAACCATGATTATGAACCGATATGGACCAATTTTTGTGTGATTGGAGATCGGCTATATATAACTATAGACCGATATGGCCAATTTTGGCATGGTTATTAGCGGCCATATACTAACACCACGTTGCAAATTTCAACGGGATCGGATGAATTTTGCTCCTCCAAGAGGCTCCGGAGATCAAATCTGGGGAACGGTTTATATGGGGGCTATATATAATTATGGACCGATATGGACCAATTCTTGCATGAATGTTAGAGACCATATACTAACACCACATTTGAACCTGATCGGATTAATTTTGCTTCTCAAAGAGGCTCCGGAGTTCAAATCTAGAGAACGGTTTATATGTGGGCTATATATAATTATGGACCAATTCTGGCACGGTTGTTAGAGACCATATACTAACACCACGTACCAAATTTCAACCGGATCGGATGAATTTTGCTCCTCTAAGAGGCTCCGGAGTTCAAATTTGGGGATCGGTTTATGTGGGGGTAATATATATAATTGTGGACCGATATTGACCAATTTTTGTATGGTTGTTAGATACCATATATTAACACCACGTACCAAATTTCAGCCGGATCGGATGAAATTTGCTTCTCTTAGAGCAATCGCAAGCCAAATTTGGGGGTCCGTTCATATGGGGGCTATACGTAAAAGTGGACCGATATGGACCAATTTTTGCATGGTTGTTAAAGAACATATACTAACACCATGTACCAAATTTCAGCCGGATCGGGTAAAATTTGCTTCTTTTAGAGCAATCACAAGCCAAATTTGGGGGTCCGTTCATACGGGGGCTATACGTAAAAGTGGACCGATATGGACCAATTTTTGCATGGTTGTTAGAGACCATATACTAACATCATGTACCAAATTTCAGCCGGATCGGATGAAATTTGCTTCTCTTAGAGCAATCACAAGCCAAATTTGGGGGTCCGTTTATATGGGGGCTATATGTAATAGTGGATCGATATGGCCCATCCGTTTATATGGGGGCTATACGTAAAAGTGGACCGATATGGCCCATTTGCAATACCATCTGACCTACATCAATAACAACTACTTGTGCCAAGTTTCAAGTCGATAGCTTGTTTCGTTCGGAAGTTAGCGTGATTTCAACAGACGGACGGACGGACGGACGGACGGACGGACGGACGTGCTCAGATCGACTCAGAATTTCACCACGACCCAGAATATATATACTTTATGGGGTCTTAGAGTAATATTTCGATGTGTTACAAACGGAATGACAAAGTTAATATACCCCCATCCTATGGTGGAGGAAATAAAAGAAAATGAAAAATTTTAGAGATGACCGGTGTCTCGCTTATCATAAATTCGGGTTTATTTGACCTAAAAGAAAATACTTTATTAGAAAGAGGAATTTAGTTTGTCTAAAATTTCGTTCCGGAGGAAAGTAGCTTTTCTTTGGGTGTATCGGTTCGTAAGTATATAGCGCCCATATAAACCCATCCCCATATTTCAGTTCTGGCTCTCTAATTATCGCGCAAAAATTCATATCGGTTCGTAATTTCTTGTAGATTTTTCCTATATATACCGGCCAAGAACTGAATTATATACGTATTTAATCGGCCGTTTTTATACCCCCCATCATAGGATGTCATTCCATTTGTAACTCATCGAAATATTCGTGATGTCCGAACGAAACAGGTTATCGACTTGAAACTTTTCATAAGTAGTTGTTATTGATATTTATAGATCGGATGGTATTGCAAATGGGCTATATCGGACTTTTACGTATAGCCCCCATATAAACCGACCCCCAGATTTGGATTGCGGAGCCTCTTAGAGAGGCAAACGCCGATCGATCCGGTTGAAATTTGGAACGTGGTGTTAGTATATGACCTCCATAATTATATATAGCCCCCATATAAATCAATCCCCAGATTTTGCTTGCGGATCCACTTGGAGGAGCAACTTTTATCCAATTCGAATGAAATTTGGTATGTGGTGTTAGTATATGGTCTCTAATAGCCATGCAAAAATTGGTCCATATGGGTCCATAATGATATATAACAGGTTGGCTGCATATTATTTTTATATAGTACCAACCTTCAAATGATTCGTGTCAAAACGTGACGTCTGTAAGTCAATTAGTTTGTGAGATAGAGCGTCTTTTGTGAACCAACTTTTGTTATTGTGTAAAAAATGGCAAAAAAAAAGAATTTCGTGTTTTGATAAAATACTGTTTTCTAAAGGGAAAAAATAGGGTGGAAGCAAAAACTTGGCTTGATAATGATTTTCCGGACTCTGCCCCAGAGGAAATCAACAATAATTTATTGGTATGCAAAATTCATGCGTGGTGAAATGAGCACGGAGGACGGTGAACGCAGTGGACGCCCAAAAGAGGTGGTTACCGACGAAAACATCAAAAAAATCCACAAAATGATTTTGAATAACCGTAAAATGAAGTTGATCGAGACAGCAGAGGCCTTAAAGATATCAAAGGAATGTGTTGGTCATATCATTCATCAATATTTGGATATGCAGAAGCTCTGTGCAAAATGGGTGCCGCGCGAGCTCACATTTGACCAAAAACAACAACGTGTTGATGATTCTATGTTTTTCCGTCGATATGTGACAATGGATGAAACATGGCTCCATCACTACACTCCTGAGTCCAATCGACAGTCGGCTGAGTGGACAGCGATCGGTGAACCGTCTCCGAAGCGTGGAAAGACTCAAAAGTCCGCTGGCAAAGTAATGGCCACTGTTTTTTGGGATGCACATGGAATAATTGTTATCGATTACCTTGAGAAGGGACAAAACCATCAACAGTGACTATTATATGGCGTTATTGGAGCGTTGGAGCCACCCATAAAACCGATCGCCCACACTACGTCCTGGAGGGGAAAATTTTATCCGACCAATTCAAAATTGGCGCTCTAATTACCATTTGGAAATTGATTCATGTCGTTTATAATTATTTATAAACTCCTCTACATAAACCGATCAAGAACTAAAGTGGTGTTTATAAGTAGTTATTTAATTTGCGTTTTTTAACTACAGTAATCCGTCGATTTACGTTGTGATTGGTTCCGGAATTTGACGACGTTAATCGAAACGACGTAAACCGAATTAAAAATTGCTCATACTTATTCCTAAGTCCATTTATGTATGTATGTGTGTGTACATAATAAAAAATCTTCAAAAATAAAGGCAATTCAGTAAATCGAAGTTTGAAGGAACAAAAAATTTGAAGACGTAAATCGAAACAACGTAAACCGAGACGACGTAAATCGAGGGATTATTGTAACAGAGACACCTCATGGACTTCTTCAATTAGAAGACACAGTTAAGAAGGTTTAAGATACCTTGCCATCGCAAACTTTTACAACAACTGCAAGTAATTCGATTATGGATTAAAGTCTTTAGTAATTATTTTTTGTATATAAAATCCATGGTGAAGCCTATATAAAATTCAGTCTAGCCTTTCTTTTGTTCGTAATTATTTCTGTTTTCATATTTTCAATATCATTTTAAAATTATCAGTGATTTCTTCTCGAGTGACTACATAGATATTGTGGTTGTTATACATTAAGCATTATTAACATTAAATTAGATCAGGTATTTCTTAACAATATGCATGGATCGTCATGTATGGTATATGTAGGTGTGTGTGCTTGTGTGTGTCCGCCATGCACTTTCCGAAAGCCTAACAAAAGCATTTCTTATGCATGTGAAAATAAAAATGTTCAACTTTGAAGTTTTCCTTTTTACACAGTGCAAATAGTAAACTAACTAATACGCTCTAAACCAGAAAACCACAGGAAAAAGTGAAAACTCTTATTGCCAATATCCATTGCTAACTTTACTACTTAGCATGTAGTACTCGTATGTAGCTCCATGATGATTGTTACAGCCATCGGCTGACTGCACCACACACAATTCTTTAGCTGACGACGTACGACAATACGATTGCCGGTGTAGTGCCTGTTAAGCAATTTGGTTTGCAATTTAGAGGAAGCCGAGAGAGGAAAAAAATTAAATGTGGTACTCAAACAACAAACAATTTCATTCGATTGTTATATGTATGCTCGTATTGTTGCAGATTTGTGATTTGTCTCCGTTCATATAGAGACTGTGGTTTTGCGGGAGCGAAATTTTGATGATGATTTATAAAAGTGCTGGAATACCTACATATCTCTTGTACGATTCAAAAAATCCTTGCTTCAGAAGACACATCTGATCGGATCGGTATATATGGGGTCATGGATGCTAGGAAACATAACGTACTACATTTCAACCGGATCGAATTAAATTGGCTCCTACATGAGAGCAGTGTTGCCAGTATTTTTCTGGCTCTTGTCCCCAAATTATGATGTTTTCGTCCCCAAAAATTTAAATTTCTCACAAAAATCCCCAACACATTTTTGACGAGTTTTTTGAAAACAAAAATAACGAAAAAGCTCTGCACTAGAAAATCAGTAATAATAGTCCAGCAAGCTGCAATAAGATCAAGATTTCAAACCACAACAACAGACTGGTGATCGTCTTCCAAATGATGGAGACATGAAAATTCTAGTTCGGAGTTCCTTGTATTTATGAATGAGTAGAGAAAACAAAATTCGAGAAAATTTTCTATATAGAAAATATTTTTTTTTTTTGGCAAAATGTTGTATATAGAAGTACAATTTTGACAAAATTTTCTAAATAGAAATAAAATTGTGACAAAAATTTTTATAGAAATTTTGACAAAATTTTCTATAGAAATGAAATTTTGACAAAATTTTCTATAGAAATAAAATTGTGACAAAATTTTCTATAGAACTAAAATTTTCACAAAATTTTCCATAGAAATAAAATTAAAAAAATAATAAAATTTTGAAAAAATTTTCTATAGAAATGAAGTTTTTGTCATTGTTGTTGCTTTTTTGATTTCAGCTTAAAACCATACATTGACTAAACTACAAGTGTAGCTTAATCAACAGAGGAAAATAATGTTTGTCAAATTTATTTGGGCAACGCCCTATAGACTGCAAGATGGTTGGATGGACGCACGTTTCGGAATTACCACATTCCTCATCAGCATCCTCTACTTGCAGCAAAACTATCAACCAATTATCAGAATAAATTCAGGCAGTTCATTAAACCCAACAATAAACCACACCCTCCGAAAAAAGGCTTTACATTGATAGCCGGATTATGCCGAAATAAATTCGTACAAACATCTCTCTTTTCCTGTGCCACCATCAAATCATCGATTTGAGGGAAGTTGGCTGGGTTTTATTTTGAGCGTGCGTGATTTTGACAAAATTTTCTATAAAAATAACATTTTGACAAAAATAAACATTTCATAACATTTTCCATAGAAATAAAATAAAAAACAAGTATATACGATCGTAAGTTCGGCCAGGCCGAATCTTATGTACCCTCCACCATGGATTGTGTAGAAATTTCTTCGAAAGACTGTCATCAACAATCGAATTAATTGGGTTGTGGTATCTCAAAACTTCTTAACATCGTTTTCTAAATTGTTAGTTAGTCCATACGTGGTATATATATATATGACACAAAAGGTATGTATAGGTAAGTCTACAAATAATTACGAATCAATATGGACTTTTGCACTGTACGTAGAGAGCCAGAATTGAAATATAGGGGTCGCTTATATGGGGGCTATATACAATTATGAACTTGATATGGACCAATTTTTGTTTGATTGGGGACCGATTTATCTGAGGGCTATATCTAACTATAGACCGGTATGGACCTAGTTAGGCATGGTTGTTAACGGCCATATTCTAGCACAATGTACCAAATTTCAACTGACTCGGATGACTTTTGCTCCTCCAAGAGGCTCAAAAACCAAATCTCGGGATCGGTTTATATGGGGGCTATATATGATTATGGACTGATATGGACCACTTTTGGCATGGTTGTTAAATATCATATACTATCACCATAATGGGGTGCCTGGCCATAGGAACATACCGGGGAACTGCGAAGCAGATGTGTTAGCAAGGCTAGGAACTACCTTAAATATTCCAGGGGAACTAGAATCTGTTGGTATGCCTCTGGCCACCTGCAAGCTCTTACTGCGTGAGAAGGTTGTTATAATGGCCAATATTCGAAGGGAGAATTGCAAGGGTTGTAACGACACCAAGCAAATATGGCCCCATTTAAACTTAAACCGCACTCTAGATATGCTAGTGTTCTCAAGGCGTCAGATAGCATTCCTGATATCTGCTATAAAGGGTCGCTGCCTGATAGGCGAATTTGCAAAAACTATAGGTGCGAAGTATAATGACTATTGTATAAGCTGTCATGACGTGGAGGAAAAGGAATCAATTAAACACCTCTTGTGTGAGTGTCCTGCTTTTCGTGTAAGGCGTATGCGAATTTTAGCAGCATATAGCTTTGCTGGCGGACCTGGAAAACGTTAACTTAAGCAGTTTGTTAATGTTTTTGGAGCAATCTGGTTGGTTCCACAAAAGTAAATAATAGAGAAGGTTCAGTGGTTAAGACTAGAAGTGCCCATATGTAATAGGTACTTTTAGTTAAATGTGGTATCACAATGGACTGAATAGTCTGAGTGAGCCTGAAATTTAATCGGGCTGTAACTTTAACCTAACCTAACCTAACCTATCACCACGTACCAAATTTCAACAATATCGGATGACTTTTGCTTCTCCAAAAGGCACCGGAGGTCAAATCTGGGGTTCGCTTTAAATGGGGGCTATATATAATTAGGAACTGATATGAACCAATTCCTGCATGGTTGTTGGATAGCATATACTAACATCACGTACCAAAGATCAACCGAATCGGATGAATTTTGCTCTTCCAAGTGGCTCCGGAGGTCAAATATGAGGATCGGTTTATATGGAGGCTATATATAATTATGGACCGATTTCGACCAATTTTTGCATGGGTGTTTGAGGCCATATATTAACACCACGTACCATATTTCAACTGAATCAGATGAATTTTGGTCTTCAAAGAAGCTCCGGAGGTCAAATCTTGGGATTGGTTTATATCGGGGCTATATATAATTATGGACCGATGTGGACCAATTTTAGCATGGTTATTAGAAACCATATACCAAAAACCATGTACCAAATTTCAGCCCGATCGGATGAATTTTGCTTCTCTTTGTGGCTACGCAAGCCAAATCTGGTGATCGGTTTATATGAGGGCTATATATAATTATGGACCGATGTGAACTAATTTTTGCATGATCATTAGAGATCATATACTAACACCATGTACCAAATTTCAGCCGGATCGAATGAAATTTCCTTCTCTTAGAGGCTCTGCAAGCCAAACCGGGGGATCGGTGTATATGGGGCCTATATATAATTATGGACCGATGTGGACCAATTTTTGCATGATTGTTAGAGATCATATGCTGACACCATGTACCTAATTTTAACCGGATCGGATGAAATTTGCTTCTCTTAGAGGATCGGCAAGCCAAATTTGAGGGTCTGTTTATATGGGGGCTATACGTAAAAGTGGACCGATATGGCCCATTTGCAATACCATCCGACCTATATCAATAGCAACTACTTGTGCCAAGTTTCAAGTCGATAGCTTGTTTCGTTCGGAAGTTATCGTGATTTCAACGGACGGGCGGACGGACGGACATGCTGTGATCGACTCAGAATTTCACCACGACCCAGAATATATATACTTTATGGGGTCTTAGAGCAATATTTCGATGTGTTACAAACAGAATGACAAAGTTAATATACCCCCATCCTATGGTGGAGGGTATAAAAAGTATGCTCGGTTCTAAGAATTTTGTCTGTACACTAATGATTTTGGTATTGATTCCGAGCCAAAAAAGCGGAGAATTGAAGCAAGGACAAAATGAAGGCACAATTCTCGTTTAAATGTAAGTTTTGCTTACAAGGAAACAAAGTTTAATTTAGTGGTTGTTTTCGGATTTTTTTCGTCCTTTCCGTTCCTAAAGTCCTTTAAAGACGTGTTAAGTAGAAATTTTGTTTTTTTGTTTTTCAAATAAAAAAGTCTTTAACCTAAAATGTTGAAAAATATATCCTTTGTTTTGCAGTACACTCCACAGTCTGAATTGTAATTAGCAATTCAAAGATATATGTGAAAAGGGTGCCCTCCGAATGGTGTAGTTCTATAAACTGTACAAGGGAATGTTGCTAAAAATCTTTTCTTAAGAAATCAAAAAGATAAAAGAGGAGATATATGTTGATTATTTGGCATAAGAAATCGGGTGAAATTTTCCAGAGACCATAACACAGTCTGAAATAGGCGAAGAGCATTGGTCCCGAAAAAATATGTACTTCAAAAAAACTGGACTTAAAACTTAATGTTGGTGAGTGATCGTGGAAAACCATTTCGCCTTGTATTCGTGCAAAAACATTAACTGATCATAGCTTTAATAGCCTCCTAGACCACAGTGACTTCTTATGAAATACTAATGGAGTTTTATTTGCAAGCACCTACTGTTTTCAGTTAGTTGTCGTTTCATTGCGAATTGTTACCGTTTCTGTTTTTCTTCTTTCAATTATTTTGTCCTGTTTGCAGTGCAACCACAAAAGCTTGCGGGAAATGTTGTTATAAAAAATTTAATTAAGTCCCCAAGATATAGAGTAACAATCTCGATGGAAAACTTCAAGCGTTTGTACGATAATTTTTTGTTGTTGTCATTTTTTCGTTTTTCTCCCATAAGATTCAGTGAACAATAAAGAAAACAGAAGACCTCCATTGAAGTCATGAGAAGAGATGAAAACAAATATTGGAAACAATAAAAGTGTTGAGAGACATGACCATATTCAAAACAAAAAAAAAAAAACAAACAAAAATCCTATTTGAAATTGCAAACAAAAACACAAAAACGAATTCACTTTCAAACAGAATCTTGGTTAAGAGATATTTTCAAAGAAGCTTATATTAAAGACTAAGGAAGAAAAAATATTAAAGATTTTTGGTGATATACATTTGAGAAGAGAAATAGATCTAATCATAGCGTAATATTGTAAATCCTATGTGATAACTTAGTGGTGAGCTTTCCTTTAATCACTGAGTGCTTCTCGATTCTATTTTTATACCCAATTTAAAATTGGGATGGTGGGTTGTTTTTATACCCCCTACCATAGGATGGGGGTTATATTAACTTTGTCATTCCATTTGTAACACATTGAAATATTGCTCTAAGACCCCATAAAGTATATATGTATTCTGGGTCGTGGTGAAATTCTGAGTGGATCTAAGCATGTCCGTCCGTCCGTGTGTTGAAATTACGCTAACTTCAGAATGAAACAAGCTATCGACTTGAAACTTGGCGCAAGTAGTTGCTATTAATGTAGTTCGGATGGTATTGCAAATGGGTCATATCGGTCCACTTTTACGTATAGCCCCCTTATAAAGGGACCCCCAGATTTGGATTATGGAGCCTTTAAGAGAAGCATATTTCATCCGATCTGTCGGAAATTTGGTACATGGTGTTAGTGTGTTATATGGTCTCTACCAACCAAGCAAATATTTGTCCACATCGGTCCATAATTATATATAGCCCCCATGTAAACCGATCCTTAGATTTGGCTTGCGGAGCCTCAAAGATAAGCAAATTGGATCCGATATGGCTGAAATTTGGTACATGATGTTAGTATATGGTCTCTAACAACCATGCAAAAATTGGTTCACATCGGTCTATAATTATATATAGGCCCCATATAAACTGATCCCCAGATTTGGCTTGCGGAGTCTCTAAGAGAAGCAAATTTCATCCGAACCGTCTGAAATTTGGTACATGGTGTTAGTATATGGTCTCTAATAACCATGCAAAAATTGGTCCATATCGGTTCATAATTGTATATAGCCTCCATCATTAGCGTAGCTAGACAATTTTCCTAGGGGGGGCTATAGCCCCCCTAGCTAAAACTTTATAGACTGAACTTATAGGTTCAACTAACGTTTTATTTCATAAAATTGAATAAAAAAATAGACATCAAAATAACTCGAGAATCAATTTATAATAAAGCAACTAAAAGTACCCACTGACGGACCTATCACAGAACTGGTACCTGTGCTCCAGTTAGTTGCAATTTTCACATTTAGTGAAATAAAATTATCAGAATAACCTTTTGTTCGACATATTTCAAATTTTTTTTTTTTTTTCATTTCGGGTTCGATTATTTAGGAGCCCAAATTGAAAGAGATTTCTAAGAGTTTGTCCGAGACTGGTTCCTGAGGACCTGTTTATGGGTTGCTCCTGCTAAATTGTCCCAGGACGTGTCCTTTGGGATGAGTTCAAAACGCGTCCTAAAATGTAAGTTTACTCCGTCAATAACAAACACATGTTAAAATGGACGGTCCCTTCCATACGTTTTGATCAGAACTGGGACTGGTCCATACACACCAGGGACTAGTCCTGTACCAGTTCTGTGGTTGATCCATTTCCCGTAGGGTAGTTCCACACTTTTCCCAGCAAAAAATTGGGAGTTGTTCTAAAGGCACAACTTTAAAAGCACTTCCAAAAATGTCCTCACAAAGAAGTTATCTATTTTAACTACACAGGAAGTTTTTTTACTTCATTTTTTTATATTTTAATGCGTAATTTTTTGTTTCTTTTTTCAAATAGTTTAAAAAAAGAGCAAGAATAAATAAAATGGTACAAACTATTCAAATTTTGCCACAAAAATACTAAATCCATTATAGTAAAATCGATAATATTTGAAAAAACGTTTCAAACAAGCGTTAGAATGCATTAAAAATCATAAAAAAGTATAAAAATTATTTATTTGGGAAAATATCACAAAATTTTTAATTTACATTCAAAACACTGAATTCAGATCACACCCTAAGAAGTGATGCAAATTCATTGCAACGGTTGTTGAAACGGTGGACATTCGTTCTATGACAAGTTCATATTACATTCATCGCTTCTCCGCCAATTTTGTACCACTTCCAGACCCAAAAAGAACATTTTCACTTTTTTTTGGCGACGCTTTTTTGCAGCATTATTAAGATATTAATTTATGAAAGAATAGTTTTAATATCAATTATCAATAAATCATAAGTTCAACCACAGCTTTATTTCTAAATATCAGACTTCTACCACAACCCAATTAATTCGATTGTGAATGAAAGTCTTTAGTGAAACTTTGTGCACTGTACGAGTATATACTTGTTTAATTTTTATAAAAATGTAAAATCGTAAATAGGTTTTCAAATTCTGGGGGTGGCTAAAATTTTTCTGGGGGGTCTAAGCCCCCTCCCCAGAGGCCTTCCTACGCTTATGGCCTCCATATAAACCGATCCCCAGATTTGACCTCCGGAGCCTCTTGGAGGAGCAAAATTTATCCGATCCGGTTAAAATTTGGTACATTGCGCTAGTAAAATATATGACCGATAACAACTATGCCAAAATTGGTCTGTATCAATCTACACTCAAAAAAGTGAACCCTATACTTCACTAAAGACAATTTAATTATATTTTATTTCATGGAATTATAACGTTTTCAGAAAGTTTCCATGACTATAATAATTTTTTGCGTACGTTAGTTAAATTACCTAAAACAGAGGAAAAAATTATACAAATATACTCATCGTGAACTTCGTATGGCACTAAAGAAATTTTTGATATTTTGAACTCCAATTTTTTCCTTCAAACTATGAAATTTTCTTAAACAAGTGAAAAAATAATAATTTTGTCCAAAAAAATTTTCTTGAATTTGTCGAATTTTTTTTACTTATTTTTGTGAAATCGGCGGGACATCTGCGTTTCTAATACAGTTATTTAAAATTTTCTAAAATTATTCTATTATTTCCTAAAATTATCTAAAATTTTCTTTCCTGGTAGGTTCACAGTTTTTTCAGTGCATAGTTACATAGCCCCGAGATAAACCGATCCCCAATCATAGAAAAATTGGCACTTTACGGTTCATAATCACGTTTGCCATTCGAGCCAAAATAATCTACCAAATTTGTATTGCCATAGAAAATTTTGTCAAAATTTTATATTTCTATAGATATTTTTTTTTTCAAAATTTTATTTCTAAAGAAAATTTTGTCAAAATGTTATTTCTTTAGGAAATTTTGTCAAAATTTTATTTCTTTAGGAAATTTTGTCAAAATTTTATTTCTTTAGGAAATTTTGTCAAAATTTTATTTCTTTAGGAAATTTTGTCAAAATTTTATTTCTTTAGGAAATTTTGTCAAAATTTTATTTCTTTAGGAAATTTTGTAAAAACTTTATTTCTTTAGGAAATCTTGTCAAAAAATAATTTCTATAGAGAAAATTTTTTTTAATTTATTTCTACAGAACATTTTGTCAAAATTTTATTTCAATAGAAAATTTTGTCAAAATTTTATTTCTGTAGAAAATTTTGTCAAAATGTTATTTCTATAGAAAAAAAAAATTTGTTTCTGTAGAAAATTTTGTCTAAATTTTACTTCTATGGAAATTTTTTTCTGAATTTAATTTCTGTAGAAAATTTTGTCAAAATTTTATTTCTATAGAAAATTTATGAAGCACTTCTTAGTTCGAGAGGAATATTTTGCAAAATCTTCCAAAACATCAATAATTCTACCAATCTACCAAACAGTAAAAAATCTGCTATTTTTGGTAGAATCATATTCATAATTTAATATAACCCCCATATAAAGGACCCCCATACAAAGGGACCTCCATATTTCAATTCTGGCTTTATAATACCGCACAAAAGTTCATGTCGGTTTGTAATTATTTCTTCCCTATATATACCGGTCAAAAACTGAATATATACGTATTTAATCAGCCTTTGTTTTGTCTACTATATATCCCGCATGGACGAATTTACAATTTAGAAGATGATGGTAAGAAGTTTTAAGACGCCTTGCCATCGGTCGCAATCCAAGTAATTCAATTGTTGATGAGCATCTTTTGTAGAAGTTTCTATGCTATCTATGGTGGAAGGTACATAAGATTCGGCTTGGCCGAACTTAAGGTCGTATACACTTGCTTTTTTGTTTGTAATATTGTGAGTGCTAGTAGATCTAAAAGCCTTGATAATGTCATTTACATATTGCAATCAATTTCGCAAATGTTGACAAAATTAAAAATCCAACAAAATTTACTATAGAAATTCAATTTTAGCAAAATTTTCCGAAGAAATAAAATTTTGACAAAATTTTCTAAAGAAAAAAAATTTTGACAAACTGTTCAAAATAAATAAAATTTTGACAAAATTTTCTAGAGAAATAAAATTTTGAGAAAATGTTCGATATAAATAAATTTTTGACAAGCTTTTCTACAGAAATAATAATTTTGACAAAATTTTCTATAGAAATAATAATTTTGACAAAATTTTCTATAGAAATAAAATTTTGACAAAATTTTTGATATAAATAAAATTTTTACAAAATGTTTGGATAAAATGTTCTATAGAAATAAAATTTTGAGAAAATGTTCGATATAAATACAATTTTGACAAGATTTTCTACAGAAATAATAATTTTGACAAAATTTTCTATAGAAATAAAATTTTGACAAAATTTTCTATAGAAATAAAATTTTGACAAAATTTTCTATAGAAATAAAATTTTGACAAAATTTTCTATAGAAATAAAATTTTGACAAAATTTTCTATAGAAATAAAATTTTGGCAAAATTTTCTATAGAAATAAAATTTTGACAAAATTTTCTACAAAAATAATTTTGACAAAATTTTCTATAGAAATAAAATTTTGACAAAATTTTCTATAGAAATAAAATTTTGACAAAATTTTCTAAAGAAATAAAATTTTGACAAAATTTTCTATAGAAATAATAATTTTGACAAAATTTTCTATAGAAATAAAATTTTGACAAAATTTTCTATAGAAATAAAATTTTGACAAAATTTTCTATAGAAATAAAATTTTGACAAAATTTTCTATAGAAATAAAATTTTAACAAAATTTTCTATAGAAATAAAATTTTGGCAAAATTTTCTATAGAAATAAAATTTTGACAAAATTTTCTACAAAAATAATTTTGACAAAATTTTCTATAGAAATAAAATTTTGACAAAATTTTCTATAGAAATAAAATTTTTACAAAATTTTCTAAAGAAATAAAATTTTGACAAAATTTTCTATAGAAATAAAATTTTGACAAAATTTTCTATAGAAATAAAATTTTTCATTTGTTTTGTTTTGTTATTGTTGGTTTTGTTCTTTAAGCATTGTTGTCGTTTTTTTTTTTTTTTTTTTTTTTTTTTTTTTCTTATTTCAGCTTAAAACCATACATTGACTAAACTACAAGAGTAGCTTAACCAACAGAGGAAAAGAATGTTTGTCAAATTTATTTGGGCAAAGCCCTATAGACTGCAAGATGGTTGGATGGACGCACGTTTCGGAATTACCACATTCCTCATCAGCATCCTCTACTTGCAGCAAAACTATCAACCAATTATCAGAATAAATTCAGGCAGTTTATTAAACCCAACAACCAACCATCTTGCAGTCTATAGGGCTTTGCCCAAATAAATTTGACAAACATTCTTTTCCTCTGTTGGTTAAGCTACTCTTGTAGTTTAGTCAATGTATGGTTTTAAGCTGAAAAAAAAAAAAAAAAAAACGACGAAATAAAATTTTGACAAAATTTTCTATAGAAATAAAATTTTGAGAAAGTGTTCGATATAAATAAATATTTGACAAGATTTTTTTCTATAGAAGTAATAATTTTGACAAAATTTTCTATAGAAATAAAATTTTGGCAAAATTTTCTATAGAAATAAAATATTGACAAAATGTTCCATAGATAGAAATTTTTGATAAAATTTTCGATATAAACAAAATTTTGGCAAAATTTTCGATATAAATAAAATTTTGACAAAATTTTCGATATAAATAAAATTTTAACAAAATTTTCGATTTAAATAAAATTTTGAGAAAATGTTCCATATAAATAAAATTTTGACAAGATTTTCTACAGAAATAATAAGTTTGACAAAATTTTCTAGAGAAATAAAATTTTGAGAAAATGTTCGATATAAAGAAATTTTTGACACGATTTTTTTTTTATAGAAGTAATAATTTTGACAAAATTTTCGATATAAATAAAATTTTTACAAAATTTTCGATATAAATAAAATTTTTACAAAATTTTCGATATAAATAAAATTTTTACAAAATGTTCTGTATAAATAAAATTTGGATAGAATGTTCTATAGAAATAAAATTTTGGGTAAATGTTCGATAAAAATAAAATTTTGACAAGATTTTCTACAGAAATAATAAGTTTGACAAAATTGTCTATAGACATAAAATTTTTACAAAATTTTTTTATATAAATAAAATTTTGGCAAAATTTTCTATAGAAATAAAATTTTGACAAAATATTCTATAGAAATAAAATATTGGCAAAATGTTCTATAGATAGAAATGTTTGATAAAATTTTCGATATAAATAAAATGTTGACAAAATTTTCGATATAAATAAAATTTTGACAAAATCTTCCACAGAAATAAAGTTTTGACAAAATATTCTATAGAAATAAAATTTTGAGAAAATTTTCTATAGAAATAAGAAATTTGACAAAATTTTCTATAGAAATAAGAAATTTGACAAAATGTTGACAACATTTTCTTTTTAAGGGTTACACATTATCAGCATATGCATTTACAATAAATAAATTTCTAATGGTAATTCATAAATCATTTTTCATACTAGAATTATGGCCAAAAATTTCTGTTGCAAGTTTTACTCAAATAAAAAAGATTTAGTATCACATCATTACCACACCATACTGATTAGTTTAATGTTCGTTTTATTTTAATTTTCGCTACTACTCAATTTCAACACTTAATTATATTCTTTAATTTGTAGCCAAATTAACATTCGACCATAAAACGAGAAGTGTCTCAAAATTTATTTGAAAAATTTACATTTTCTCATAATAACACTAAGAAACAATAGCACCATAAAATCGTGATTTTTATTTCATTGTTGTTTGCATAATTTTGTTTTTAAACGAAATTTAATTTTGTATCATTAATGCGAACGGAAATTAAAATTTTATTTGGAGATCTTATTCAAGCACTTCATATATCTAAATGAATTGAGTGGAATAAAGCGACTGAATATCGCACTACCCAAATACCTATACGTAGCAGTTGCTCTTCAGAAGTGTAAATAGAATATGGCTGCGAATAAGGTAGGATGCGTCCAACATGAACCAGGTATTTGAGTTGTTTAGGTTTATCCCGGCAAGCGAAAAAATGACGCGTATAATCTAGTACTTGATTACAGATGGGACACATGTCGTGGGAAGTCTCTTAACTCCGGTGTAATTAGCGGTGGCCGAGCTCCAAGAACGGGATTAACCCTGTAGATTCTCACCGAAATGTTACCAGCATTACTGAGAGGGGATAATCCATCGCTGAAAACCTTTTTGGTGTTTGGTTGAAACCGTGGGAGCCACCGTGGTGCAATGGTTAGCATGCCCGCCTTGCATACGCAACGTCGTGGGTTCGATTCGTGCTTCGACCGAACACCAAAAAGTTTTTCAGCGGTGGATTATCCCACCTCAGTAATGCTGGTGACATTTCTGAGGGTTTCAAAGCTTCTCTAAGTGGTTTCACTGCAATGTGGAACGCCGTTCGGACTCGGCTATAAAAAGGAGGTCCCTTGTCATTGAGGTTAACATGAAATCGGGCAGCACTCAGTGATAAGAGAGAAGTTCACCATTGTGGTATCACAATGGACTGAATAGTCTAAGTGAGCCTGATACATCGGGCTGCTACCTAACCTAACCTAACCTTGGTGGAAACTGGAATTGAACTCATGACCCTGCGTATGCAAGGCGGTCATGCTAACCATTCCACCACACTGGCCCTTGCGCTCTTGAAACCAAACTGATAGTATTGAATAATGTTGCGCTGTAGATGACATGGCTTCGGCTGAGGTAAATTATGGTGTGTCGCTGGCTGGGAGACCACGAATGACTCTCCTATCCCTCAAGCCGTAATTCGTGCAAGGGAAAACCGAACAAATCTAAATTGGTTATAAAAGTTAATGTTAGGTTATGTTAGGAGTAGTGGCAGCCCGTTAGGCTCTGTCAATTTTGATACCGCAGGTGTCGGAATATAGCACAGTTTGCTTGAAACTGGGTTTGAACTACGGTTGCCGCTCGAGCCAAAAATAATCTACCAAAACTTTAAGAAATTTTTTCCGAAAAAACTACCTAATAAAAATTTTTATTTTGCAGTTTTTGATCAAATTATATTATGAAACAAGTAAGTAAAGTCTAAAGTCGGGCAGAGCCGACTATATTATACCCTTCACCACTATGTAGACAAACATTTGTGTTACCATCTCAACTACTTAAAATTTGCTGGAAGCTATATAAAGGTTTGCATTTCCAGATACAAATACTTTTAATGGAAACAATTTTTTGTACGTCTACAAAAACTCTAGAATTAAAATTTAAATCGGCTAACGCCCTGGAATGAAACACAATGTTAGTAAAAAATATGGGAAATATGAAGCGAGAGAAATTTTGAGGCAATGGTACAAAAGAGATTTATGATTTTTCAGGCGATACATATGTATTCGAGATATAGGACAATTAGACTAATATTTAAAATTTTTGCTACTCAGCAGTGGCGATTTTACAAGGATATTAGTTAGATCTCGCCAAGATATGTGGTCAAGTGTGGGTTGTGATATATTATTTGGTCTAGTCGGGCGACTTGGAGCCTTATTTAAAACTCATCCGTTCTGTGGAAATTTTGGCATTGCAGTGTGTGGGATATGGCTAAGATATGGGGAAATCATCACAGAATTTTGTGTGAGAAGTGTGAGAATTTTGGCCATATTTGTATTCTCTGTGGAAACTATCCAGTCAATTGGAGGAAAATCCCATTGAAAATGGGTCTAAAATATGAAACAGTCTACCATATTTCCCCAACTCTGGTGTACATATATATGGGGCTATATACAATCTGAACCGACTTTGACTAACTTTGACATGTATAGTTAGAATAATAATTCTGCTATCTATGCGAAATTTCACGTAAATGGGAGTATAACATTGGCCCCCCTGGTCATATGAGTGCAAATCGGACGGGAGATATATATGGGAGCCATATCTAAATATGAATCGATTTCAGCCAAATTTGGCACAATTACCTATACTACTAAACGTATTCCTTGTGCGAAATTTAAAGCAAATCACGGCAAAACCCTGGATTTTGAGGTCATATAAGTTCAAATCGGACGAAAGATATATATGGGAGCTCTATCTAAATCTGAATCGATGTTGACCATATTTGGCACATACAATAGTATCGTAAAATGTACCGCTTGTGCAAAATTTGAAGTAAGTCAGGGCAAAACTCTGGCTTTTGAGACCATATAAGTCCAAATCGGGCGAAAGATATATATGTGAGCTATATCTAAATCTGAACCGATTTTAACAAAATTTGACACACTTAACGATACTATTAAACGTACCCCTTGTGCAAAATTTGAAGCAAATCACGGCAAAACTCTGGCTTTTGTGGCCATATAAGTTCAAATCGGACGAAAGATATATATGGGAGCTATATCTAAATTTGAACCGATTTCAATCAAATTTACCACGCATTGGTAGAATGTCAATTCTACCCTCTGTGCAAAATTTCACGAAGATGGGTAGTAAACTTTGGGCTCTGTGGTCATATGAGTCTAAATCGGACGAAAGATATATATGGGAGCTATATCTAAATCTGAACCGATTTGGTTGATATTTTGCAAGATTTTCGAGATTCATCAAATATTTGGATGTACGGTATTTCAAGAAAATCGGTTGATAAACACGCTAACTATGACCACATCGGGGATAAATATATATGGCAGCTATATCTAAATCTGAACCGATTTTTTCCAAAACCAATAGCGATTGTCTCTGTCCCAAGAAACGGCCTTATGCCAAATTTGAGGACGATCGGACTTAAATTGCGAGCTGTAATTTGTGCACAAAATTACATATACAGACAGACGGACGGACAGACAGACAGACGGACATCGCTAAATCGACTCAGAATTTAATTCTAAGCCGATCGGTATATTAAGAGATGGGTCTATGATCACTATTTCTTGGCGTTACATACAAATGCACAAACTTATTATACCCTGTACCACAGTAGTGGTGAAGGGTATAAATATGGGAAACATTTAAATCTGAATCAATTTTAAAGAAACTTCGCAAAAGTTTATTTATGAGTTATCGCTCGATATATATGTATTAGAAGTTTAGGAAAATTAGAGTCATTTTTACAACTTTTCGACTAAGCAGTGGCGATTTTACAAGGAAAATGTTGGTATTTTGACCATTTTTGTCGAAATCAGAAAAACATATATATGGGAGCTATATCTAAATCTGAACCGATTTCAACCAAATTTGGCACGCATAGCTACAATGCTAATTCTACTCCCTGTGCAAAATTTCTAAAAAAACTAAATCGGAGTTAAAAATTGGCCTCTGTGGTCATATGAGTGTAAATCGGGCAAAAGCTATATATGGGAGCTATATCTAAATCTGAACCGATTTGGCTGATATTTTGCAAGTTTTTCGAGACTCACAAAATATTTGGATGTACGGAATTTGAGGAAGATCGGTTGATATACACGCCACTTATGACCAGATCGGTGAAAAATATATATGGCAGCTATATCTAACTCTGAACCGATTTTTTCCAAAATCAATAGGGATCGTCTTTGAGCCGAAATAGGACCCTATACCAAATTTTAGGACAATCGGATTAAAACTGCGAGCTGTACTTTGCACACAAAAATACACCAACAGACAGACAGACGGACAGACAGACATACAAACAGACAGAGAGACGGACATCGCTAAATCGACTCAGAATTTAATTCTAAACCGATCCGTATACTAAAAGGTTGGTCTATAATTACTCCTTCTTGGCGTTACATACAAATGCACAAACTTATTATACCCTGTACCACAGTAGTGGTGAAGGGTATAAACAGCACTTTACTTTGTTGCATTATATATCAGCCAACTGGCAGCAATGACTTTTTGACCGTGATAAGGAATAAAATTTTCAAAAAATTTTTTCTCCATACCTGGAGTAAGAGAGCTTAAATAAAATTGCGTGTCAACTAATAATCATAGATTTTGTTGTAGGGTATCTGAATAAATGCCACAGAAAATCAATAACAAGAAATAGCACAAATAATCAAATAAATTTCAAATATTTGTTGTTTAGCTAATTTCAGTTATAGATGTGCCATAAATCTGCCACAGCAACTTTGTTATCTCTGACAGATGATCTTGTTCAATCATTAGATAATGACTTTTCGACATTTTTGGTCAAGGTGTTGTTGATTGGATTAGCCCGAGTGGACATCATGTGTGGCCAGTTTTATAAAGCGGGCAAAGGGTCGGTTCTTTTTCATACTACTTTGGTGACAAGTTCATTCCATGCATAATGTCATAATTCAATTTAAAGTATTTTGACAATCGTAGCTATTCTTATGTTAATTTCTCTTTAATTCCATAATGCCATTTAAAAAAAAAAATCTGCAAAAATTAGTATTACATTTTATTCACATATCATGCAACAAATTTTTATTAATCTTTAATGAGGGAGGTTTTTTTTGTGGAAAATATTAAATTTTATTGTACAGCTAGCTTAACTACATATCTCGATTGTTTTACTGTGGTTGGAGGTGGTTATTGATATTGGTATTTAAATAAATTTAATCGCCCTGAATGTGTATTTTGGTTATTGTGTTTTATTTGATTTAAGCTGGTCTATTTCTTTGTAAGCTTTAGGTTGCCTATAATTCAAACGAAAGCCAGAAAAAATATAAATAAATTTGTTAAAACAAAATGTTTAACATTTAAAATTGAAAATATTGGGAAAAAAATAGTGCGTGATTTTTTGTGAGAGATAAGCCGACCTAACGATAAATCATCAGTTCGACATTAAGTCTTGGCGGGCGTTGTTATCTAGATTTTGAATATGAGTTCAAAAAAAAAAAACCAAACGCACACACCAAATGGTTGCTAATGGTTTCAGGGTCTATTGTGACATAATACCAGATATACGAGATTTATGGGCCATTATGAATTCTAACCATAGATATGAAGTCAACGGTACGTTATGCGAAGTTATTCATATGTCTGTGCTGGATCCGCAAAAGAATTCCCATAATAGGAAATCCCATCAAAAACTCCATTTTATTTTTTTCCGAAAATAAAAAAAAAAAACAAAAAATGTTTACTCATCATAAACCTTGTCCATTGAAATATCTTCCCCTTTTGCCATTGAAGATTACAATAAAATCTCATGAAAAATGTACCAGTTTCATGGGTTGTCTAGGCAATTAGTTATTAAATTCTCATTTAGGAAATTGTTCAGTTACTCATTCATTATTACATAGGTTAGGTTAGGTTAGGTTAGGTTAGGTTAGGTGGCAGCCCGATGTATCAGGCTCACTTAGACTATTCAGTCCATTGTGATACCACATTGGTGAACTTCTCTCTTATCACTGAGTGCTGCCCGATTTCATGTTAAGCTCAATGACAAGGGACCTCCTTTTTATAGCCGAGTCCGAACGGCGTTCCACATTGTAGTGAAACCACTTAGAGAAGTTTTTGAAACCCTCAGGAATGTCACCAGCATTACTGAGGTGGGATAATCCACCGCTGAAAAACTTTTTGGTGTTCGGTCGAAGCAGGAATCGAACCCACGACCTTGTGAATGCAAGGCGGGCATGCTAACCATTGCACCACGGTGGCTCCCATTATTACATACGGTATGATATCTTCAGAGAAGTGTCGAAAAGTGAAGCAAACTGATAGCACTATAAGATCTCAACCAGGCTTTATGTTAAGTATTTAAAGTTCTTTACAAAATGTATAGACCTTTAGGATAGGACGCAAAATGGGTACAATATTAAAGATAAATGTGTTAAAAATAATTAAATTCAAATTATAAACAAGTATATACGGTCGAAATTTGGGCCCAGGCACACTCTTATGAACCCTTCATTATGGATAACGTACAAAGTTCTACTAAAGACTCTCATCCACAATTGAATTACTGTGGTTGTGGCAACAGACATAATGGCAGCCCGTTATTTCAGGCTTACTTAGTCCAATGTTATACCACAGTGATGAACTTCTCTTATATCACTGATTCTACGTTTACCTCAATAACAGGGGACCTCCTTTTTATAGCCGAGTAAAAACGGTGATTCACATTACGGTGAAACCACTTAGAGAAGCTTTGAATCACTCAGAAATGTAATCATCACTACTGACAGACTATCCAGCGCTGAAAACTTTGGGATGTTCGGTCGAAATTTCTTAAAATCGTTAGTCCATATGGAGATTATGTTAGATAAAAAATGCAGATCAAATATTTATATAAGCAACCCTTCTCTAGAAGGCTCCGAAAATCAAATCGATCTATATAATTATCGACCAATATGTATGATTAATAGTGGACTTATACTAATATCGTAAATCAAATTTCAATCGTATGGGATGAAATTTGCTCTTCCCATAGTATGCGGAACTCAAATCTGGGGATCGGTTTATAACATATAGAGGTTAAATATAATTAAAGAGCGATTCATGCATGCTTATTACAGAGCATAGCCATAGTTAGTAGAATTCTCCCAAAAATTTTAAATTTTTCTATTTGGTAGAAAGGTAGTTTTCTTGATGTTTTGGTAGATTGTACAAAAATAAAATTTTCTTGACAAAATTTTCTATAGAAATAAAATTTTGACATAATTTTCTATAAAAATAAAATTTTGACAAAATTTTCTATAAAAATAAAAAATTTCCAAAATGTTTGTAGAAATAAAATTTTGACAAAATTTTCTATAGAAATAAAATTTTGACAAAATTTTCTATAGAATTAAAATTTTGACAAAATTTTCTATAGAAATAAAATTTTGACAAAATTTCTAATAGAAATAAAATTTTGACAAAATTTTCTATAGAAATAAAATTTTGACAAAATTTTCTATGGAAATAAAATTTAGACAAAATTTTCTATAGAAATAAAATTTCGACAAAATTTTCTATAGAAATAAAATGTTGACATAATTTTCTGCAGAAATGAAATTTTCTATAGAAAACAAAAAAACTCTGACAAAATTTTCTATAAAATTTTGATAAAATTTCCTATAGAAATAACAAATTTACAAAATGTTTGTGCATATTAAATTTTGACAAAATTTTCTACAGAAATAAAATTTTGACAAAATTTTCTATAGAAATAAAATTTTGACAAAATTTTCTATCGACAAAATGTTCAATAGAAATAAAATTTTGACAAAATTTTCTAAGAAATTAAATTTTGACAAAATTTTCTATAGAAATAAAATTTTGACAAATTTTTCTACAGAAATAAAATTTTGACAAAATTTTCTATAGAAATAAAATTTTGAGTAAAATGTTCTATAGATATAAAATTTTGACAATTTTGGGGGGATGATATTTTGATTAAAATCGTAGAACTCTCGAAATTACAAATGGAAGATGTCTATATCGAAACCAATTCTTATTTGGTTAATGGGAGGGGAGGGTATACTAACTTTGTCATTCCATGCGTTACGCATCGAAATGATCTATAGAAGTAAAATTCTGACAAAATTTTCTATAGAAATAAAATTTTGCAATATTTTCTATAGAAATAAAATTTGGACAAAATTTTCTATGGAAAAATACAATTTTTTCAAATTTTCAATAGAAATAAAATTTGGACTAAATTTTCTACAAAAATGAAATTTTGACAAAATTTTCTATAGAAATAACATTTTGACAAAATTTTCTATAGAAATAAAAATTTGACAAAATTTTTGTACATATTAAATTTTGACAAATTTCCTATCGAGAAACAAATCCGAATAAATTTCCTATAAAATGTTGATAACATTTTCTATAGAAACAAGTAAGGAAAGTCTAAAGTCGGGCGGTGCCGACTATATTATACCCTGCACCACTTTGTAGATCTAAATTTTCGATACCATATCACATCCGTCAAATGTGTTGGGTGCTATATATAAAGGTTTGTCCCAAATACATACATTTGAATATCACTCGATTTGGACAGAATTTGATAGACTTTTACGAAATCTATAGACACAAAATTTAAGTTCGCTAATGCATTAGGGTGGAACACAATTTTAGTAAAAAAATATGGGAAACATTTAAATCTGAAGCAATTTTAAGGAAACTTCGCAAAAGTTTATTTATGATTTATCGTTCGATATATATGTATTAGAAGTTTAGGAAAATTAGAGTCATTTTTACAACTTTTCGACTAAGCAGTGGCGATTTAACAACCCAGCAAAAAAGCGTCGCAAAAAAGTAATGAAAATGTTCTCCTTGGATCCGGAAGTGGTTCAAAATTGACGCAGAAGCGATGAATTTAACATGGGCTTGTCATAGGACGGAGGTCCTCCCTTTCAACAGCCGTTTCACTGAATTTGCATCACTTCTTTTGGTGTGATCCGAATTCAATGTTTTGGATGTAAATAAAAAAATTCTGTGATATTTTGTCAAATAAATAATTTTTATAATTTTTTATAATTTTTAATGGATTCTAACGCTTGTCGGAAACGTTTGACCTCAAATATTTTCAAAAATTCACAATTTTTTCTGATTGGATTTAGCATTTTTTTCGACAAAATTTAAATGATTTGTACCATTTTATGAATTCTTACTCTGTTTTTAACCTATTTTAAACAAAAAAAGTTAAAATTACCCATTAAAAATATGAAAAACCCAAGTTATAAAAAACTGAATTAAAAGAACTTCCTGGGTTGTTAAAATAAAGAACATCATTGGGAGTGCATCTTCTGGAAATGCTTCTAAAGTTGTGCCTTTGGAAGAACTTCCAAATTTTTTTGCTGGGAAGGAAAATGTTGGTATTTTGACCATTTTTGTCGAAATCAGAAAAACATGTATGTGGGAGCTATATCTAAATCTGAACCGATTTCAATCAAATTTGGCACACATGACTATATTACTAATTGTACCCCTAGTGCCAAATTTCAACCAAATTGGGCCAAAACTCTGGCTTCTGGGGCCATATAAGTCCATATCGGGCGAAAAATATATATGGAAGCTATATCTAAATCTGAACCGATTTCAATCAAATTTGGCACACATGACTAAACTACCAATTGTACTCCTTGTGCAAAATTTCAAGCTAATCGGGATAAAACTCTGGCTTCTGGGTCCATATAAGTGCATATCGGGCGAAAGATATATATAGAAGCTATATTTAAATCTGAACCGATTTCAATCAAATTTTACACACTTGACTATACTACTAATTGTACTCCTAGTGCAAAATTTTAACCAAATTCGGCCAAAAATCTGGCTTCTGGGGCCATATAAGTCCATATCGGGCGAAAGATATATATGGGAGCTATATCTAAATCTGAACCGATTTCAATCAAATTTTGCACACTTTGACTATACGACTAAGTGTTATGTTTGTACAAGATTTCAAGCAAATCGGTATAAAACTCTGGCTGCTGGGTCCATATTAGTCCATATAGGGCGAAAGATATATATGGGAGCTATATCTAAATCTGAACCGATTTCTTCCAAAATCAATAGGGTTCTATTCTGACCCAAATTAGGAACATGTGCCAAATTTGAAGGCGATTGGACTTAAATTGCGACCTAGAATTTGATCACAAAAATGTGTTCACAGACAGACGGACGGACAGACGGACATGGTTATATCGACTCAGGGACCCACCCTGAGCATTATTGCCAAAGACACCATGTGTCTATCTTGTCTCCTTCTGGGTGTTGCAAACATATGCACTAACTTATAATACCCTGTTCCACAGTGTGGCGCAAGGTATAAAAAATTTTTACAAAATTTTCTATCGACAAAAATTATGACAAAATTTTCTATAGAAATAAAATTTTGACAAAATTTTCAATAGAAATAAAATTTTGACAAAATTTTCTATAGAAATAAAATGTTGACAAAATTTTCTATAAAAAAAAAATTTACAAATTTTCTATGGAAATAAAATTTTGACTTAATTTTCTATAGAAATAAAATTTTGACATAATTTTCTATAGAAAAAAAAAACTCTGACAAAATTTTCTATAAAATTTTGATTAAATTTCCTATAGAAATAAATTACAAAATGTTTGTACAAAAAATTTTTCTATAGAAATAAAAAATTTACAAAATGTTTGTTCACATTAAATTTTGACAAAATTTTCTATAGAAATAAAATTTTGACAAAATTTTCTATCGACAAAAATTCTGACAAAATTTTCTATAGAAACAAAATTTTGACAAAATTTTCAATAGAAATAAAATTTTTACAAAATTTTCAATAGAAATAAAATTTTGACAAAATTTTCTAAGAAAAAAAAAATTTACAAAATTCTCTATAGAAATAAAATTTTGAGAAAATTGTTCTATAGATATAAAATGTTGACAATATTTTGATTAAAATCGTAGAACTCTCGAAATTACAAATGGAAGATGTCTATATCGAAACCAATTCTTATTTGGTTGTTGGGAGGGGAGGGTATTCGAACTTTGTCATTCCATGCGTTACACATCGAAATGTTCTATAGAAGTAAAATTCTGACAAAATTTTCTAAAGAAATAAAATTTTTACAAAATTTTCTAAAGAAATAACATTTTGACAAAATTTTCTATAGAAATAACATGTTGACAAAATTTTCTATAGAAATACAATTTAGACAAAATTTTTTATAGAAATGAAATTTTGAAAAAAATTTTCTAACGACAAAATTTTCTATCCAAAAAAAAAAAAAAAATCTGACAAAATTTTCTATAGAAATAAAATTTTGACAAAATTGTCTGTAGAAATAAAATTTTGACAAAATTGTCTGTAGAAATAAAATTTTGACAAAATTTTCTATAGAAATAAAATTTTGACAAAATTATCTATAGAAATAAAATTTTGACAAAATTTTCTATAAAAATAAAAATTTGACAAAATTCTCTATAGAAATAAAATTTTGACAAAATTTTCTATAAAATAAAATTTTTACAAAATTTTCCATAAAATAAAATTGTGACAAAATTTTCTATAGAAATAAAATTTTTACAAAATTTTCTATAGAAATAAAATTTTTACAAAATTTTCTACAGAAATACAATTTTGACAAAATTTTTTATAGAAATGAAGTTTTGACAAAATTTTCTATCGAAACAAAAATCTGACAAAATTTTGTATAAAAATAAAATTTTGACAAAATTTTCTATAGAAATATTATTTTGACAACATTTTCTATAGATATAAAATTTTGACAAAATTTTCTATAGAAATAAAATTTTGACAAAATTTTCTATAGAAATAAAATTTTGACAACATTTTCTATAGAAATAAAATTATAACAACATTTTCTATAGAAACAAAATTTTGACAGAATGGTCTATAGAAATAAAATTTTGACAAAATTTTCTATAGAAATAAAATTTCGACAAAATTTTTGTACAAATTAAATTTTGTAAAAAAATTCTATCTTAAAAAAAATACTGACAAAATTTTCTATCGAAAAATAAAATCTGACAAATATTTCTATAGAAATACAATTTTGACAAAATTTTCTATAGAAATAACACTTTGACAAGATTTTGTGTAAATATCTTGGTAAATTTTTCTCCAAATTTTGGTAGGTTATTTTCGGTTTTTATTGACAACTGTCATACTTACATCACATACCAAATTTCAATCGGATTGGAGGAAATTTGCTCCTCCAAAGGCTTCGAAAGTCAAATTCCAATAGCACGTACCGAATTTCAACTGAATTGGATGAAATTTGCTCTTCCATGGATCGTTTTATATGGGGGTTATATAATTAAGGACCGATATTGATCATATGTTGACATCACGTATCAAATTTCAACAAAATCGGATTAGAAATTAGGTCTTTAAGACGATAGCTTGTGTCAGTGAGAAGTGGGCTTGCTTTCAACAGACAAACCAACGGACACAGCTGATCGACTCAGCACGATTTCTTTTTGTGAATCACGCAGTCTAACAACCGAAAACTTTACTCCCGCAGAGAACTCGTTTACCCAGGACATGCCTAATATATGCAACACTACTCTACGGGAAATGGATCAACCCCAAGACCGTTAAAGGACTAGTCCTTGGTATGTATGGACCTGTCCTTTAAATATGGGTTTGCCATTATCGGGGTAAATTTACATTTTAGGACACATCTTGGACCCATTTCAAAGGACACGTTCTGGGACAACTTAGTAGGATTACCCCATAGACAGATTCTCATGAATTAGTCTGAGACAAACTCTCCACCAGAAAGTAAAAACTTTTGAAATATATCGAGCAATAGATTATCCTTATAATTGTATTTCCGAAAATGTGCGGATCCAATAAGATTTTAATATTAAGGGAGGATACAAATAAATAAAATATATAAAAACTTAAAAATTGCGACAAACTGAAGCACTGGTATCAGTCCTTTGGTAGTTCTGTATCCAGGACTATTTTGTACCAATTTCTCTTGGTGTCCATCCGTCCATGTATTTGGTGTTCGCATGATTGCGGTCGCATTTCTAAACCGTTGTTGATGGGATTTTATACACGGTGATTTTTTGGCACAAGTACGCACGCTATTGAATTTGGAAAAAAAATCGAATCAAATTTGGGTATTGTATCCAAATTTATAAAAATCGGGCAATATATTTACAATGTGCGATATGTGATGCCAATCACGATTATATGGTGAAAGGTTTTGTGTTGGGGGGTGAGATTTTGATTAACAAACTGAAGCACTGGTATAAGTCCTGTGGTAGGTCTGTATCCAGGACTATTTTGTACCAATTTCCCTTAGTGTCCATCCGTCCATGTATTTGGTGTTCGCATAATTCCGGTCGCATTTCTAAACCGTTTTTGATGGAATTTTATATTCGGTGATTTTATTGCACAAGGACGCACGCTTTGAATTTGGAAAAAATCGAATCAAATTTGGGTATTGTATCCAAATTTATAAAAATCGGGCAATATATTTACTCTGTGTCCAATTTCGATTAAAGTTTGCACATTCAAAAGGTTGGTGATAAGGAAGCGCAATGTAAGCCAATTTATCGAAATTGGGCGATATATATATATATATATATATATATATATATATATATATATATATATATATATATATATATATATATATATATATATATATATATATATATATATATATATATATATATATATATATATATATATATATATATATATATATATATATATATATATATATATATATATATATATATATATATATATATATATATATATATATATATATATATATATATATATATATATATATATATATATATATATATATATATATATATATATATATATATATATATATATATATATATATATATATATATCGCCCAATTTCGATAAATTGGCTTACATTGCGCTTCCTTATCACCAACCTTTTGAATGTGCAAACTTTAATCGAAATTGGACACAGAGTAAATATATTGCCCGATTTTTATAAATTTGGATACAATACCCAAATTTGATTCGATTTTTTCCAAATTCAAAGCGTGCGTCCTTGTGCAATAAAATCACCGAATATAAAATTCCATCAAAAACGGTTTAGAAATGCGACCGGAATTATGCGAACACCAAATACATGGACGGATGGACACTAAGGGAAATTGGTACAAAATAGTCCTGGATACAGACCTACCACAGGACTTATACCAGTGCTTCAGTTTGTTAATCAAAATCTCACCCCCCAACACAAAACCTTTCACCATATAATCGTGATTGGCATCACATATCGCACATTGTAAATATATTGCCCGATTTTTATAAATTTGGATACAATACCCAAATTTGATTCGATTTTTTTTCCAAATTCAATAGCGTGCGTACTTGTGCCAAAAAATCACCGTGTATAAAATCCCATCAACAACGGTTTAGAAATGCGACCGCAATCATGCGAACACCAAATACATGGACGGATGGACACCAAGAGAAATTGGTACAAAATAGTCCTGGATACATAACTACCAAAGGACTGATACCAGTGCTTCAGTTTGTCGCAATTTTTAAGTTTTTATATATTTTATTTATTTGTATCCTCCCTTAATATTAAAATCTTATTGGATCCGCACATTTTCGGAAATACAATTATAAGGATAATCTATTGCTCGATATATTTCAAAAGTTTTTACTTTCTGGTGGAGAGTTTGTCTCAGACTAATTCATGAGAATCTGTCTATGGGGTAATCCTACTAAGTTGTCCCAGAACGTGTCCTTTGAAATGGGTCCAAGATGTGTCCTAAAATGTAAATTTACCCCGATAATGGCAAACCCATATTTAAAGGACAGGTCCATACATACCAAGGACTAGTCCTTTAACGGTCTTGGGGTTGATCCATTTCCCGTAGAGTAGTGTTGCATATATTAGGCATGTCCTGGGTAAACGAGTTCTCTGCGGGAGTAAAGTTTTCGGTTGTTAGACTGCGTGATTCACAAAAAGAAATCGTGCTGAGTCGATCAGCTGTGTCCGTTGGTTTGTCTGTTGAAAGCAAGCCCACTTCTCACTGACACAAGCTATCGTCTTAAAGACCTAATTTCTAATCCGATTTTGTTGAAATTTGATACGTGATGTCAACATATGATCAATATCGGTCCTTAATTATATAGCCCCCATATAAAACGATCCATGGAAGAGCAAATTTCATCCAATTCAGTTGAAATTCGGTACGTGCTATTGGAATTTGACTTTCGAAGCCTTTGGAGGAGCAAATTTCCTCCAATCCGATTGAAATTTGGTATGTGATGTAAGTATGACAGTTGTCAATAAAAACCGAAAATAACCTACCAAAATTTGGAGAAAAATTTACCAAGATATTTACACAAAATCTTGTCAAAGTGTTATTTCTATAGAAAATTTTGTCAAAATTGTATTTCTATAGAAATATTTGTCAGATTTTATTTTTCGATAGAAAATTTTGTCAGTATTTTTTTTAAGATAGAATTTTTTTACAAAATTTAATTTGTACAAAAATTTTGTCGAAATTTTATTTCTATAGAAAATTTTGTCAAAATTTTATTTCTATAGACCATTCTGTCAAAATTTTGTTTCTATAGAAAATGTTGTTATAATTTTATTTCTATAGAAAATGTTGTCAAAATTTTATTTCTATAGAAAATTTTGTCAAAATTTTATTTCTATAGAAAATTTTGTCAAAATTTTATATCTATAGAAAATGTTGTCAAAATAATATTTCTATAGAAAATTTTGTCAAAATTTTATTTTTATACAAAATTTTGTCAGATTTTTGTTTCGATAGAAAATTTTGTCAAAACTTCATTTCTATAAAAAATTTTGTCAAAATTGTATTTCTGTAGAAAATTTTGTAAAAATTTTATTTCTATAGAAAATTTTGTAAAAATTTTATTTCTATAGAAAATTTTGTCACAATTTTATTTTATGGAAAATTTTGTAAAAATTTTATTTTATAGAAAATTTTGTCAAAATTTTATTTCTATAGAGAATTTTGTCAAATTTTTATTTTTATAGAAAATTTTGTCAAAATTTTATTTCTATAGATAATTTTGTCAAAATTTTATTTCTATAGAAAATTTTGTCAAAATTTTATTTCTACAGACAATTTTGTCAAAATTTTATTTCTACAGACAATTTTGTCAAAATTTTATTTCTATAGAAAATTTTGTCAGATTTTTTTTTTTTTTTTGGATAGAAAATTTTGTCGTTAGAAAATTTTTTTCAAAATTTCATTTCTATAAAAAATTTTGTCTAAATTGTATTTCTATAGAAAATTTTGTCAACATGTTATTTCTATAGAAAATTTTGTCAAAATGTTATTTCTTTAGAAAATTTTGTAAAAATTTTATTTCTTTAGAAAATTTTGTCAGAATTTTACTTCTATAGAACATTTCGATGTGTAACGCATGGAATGACAAAGTTCGAATACCCTCCCCTCCCAACAACCAAATAAGAATTGGTTTCGATATAGACATCTTCCATTTGTAATTTCGAGAGTTCTACGATTTTAATCAAAATATTGTCAACATTTTATATCTATAGAACAATTTTCTCAAAATTTTATTTCTATAGAGAATTTTGTAAATTTTTTTTTTCTTAGAAAATTTTGTCAAAATTTTATTTCTATTGAAAATTTTGTAAAAATTTTATTTCTATTGAAAATTTTGTCAAAATTTTGTTTCTATAGAAAATTTTGTCAGAATTTTTGTCGATAGAAAATTTTGTCAAAATTTTATTTCTATAGAAAATTTTGTCAAAATTTAATGTGAACAAACATTTTGTAAATTTTTTATTTCTATAGAAAAATTTTTTGTACAAACATTTTGTAATTTATTTCTATAGGAAATTTAATCAAAATTTTATAGAAAATTTTGTCAGAGTTTTTTTTTTCTATAGAAAATTATGTCAAAATTTTATTTCTATAGAAAATTAAGTCAAAATTTTATTTCCATAGAAAATTTGTAAATTTTTTTTTTATAGAAAATTTTGTCAACATTTTATTTCTATAGAAAATTTTGTCAAAATTTTATTTCTATTGAAAATTTTGTCAAAATTTTATTTCTATAGAAAATTTTGTCATAATTTTTGTCGATAGAAAATTTTGTAAAAATTTTTTATACCTTGCGCCACACTGTGGAACAGGGTATTATAAGTTAGTGCATATGTTTGCAACACCCAGAAGGAGACAAGATAGACACATGGTGTCTTTGGCAATAATGCTCAGGGTGGGTCCCTGAGTCGATATAACCATGTCCGTCTGTCCGTCCGTCTGTCTGTGAACACATTTTTGTGATCAAATTCTAGGTCGCAATTTAAGTCCAATCGCCTTCAAATTTGGCACATGTTCCTAATTTGGGTCAGAATAGAACCCTATTGATTTTGGAAGAAATCGGTTCAGATTTAGATATAGCTCCCATATATATCTTTCGCCCTATATGGACTAATATGGACCCAGCAGCCAGAGTTTTATACCGATTTGCTTGAAATCTTGTACAAACATAACACTTAGTCGTATAGTCAAAGTGTGCAAAATTTGATTGAAATCGGTTCAGATTTAGATATAGCTCCCATATATATCTTTCGCCCGATATGGACTTATATGGCCCCAGAAGCCAGATTTTTGGCCGAATTTGGTTAAAATTTTGCACTAGGAGTACAATTAGTAGTATAGTCAAGTGTGTAAAATTTGATTGAAATCGGTTCAGATTTAAATATAGCTTCTATATATATCTTTCGCCCGATTAAAGTTTGCACATTCAAAAGGTTGGTGATAAGGAAGCGCAATGTAAGCCAATTTATCGAAATTGGGCGATATATATATATATATATATATATATATATATATATATATATATATATATATATATATATATATATATATATATATATATATATATATATATATATATATATATATATATATATATATATATATATATATATATATATATATCATATGTGGGAGCTATATCTAAATCTGAATGGATTTTTACATTAGCGCCAAATTCAATAGTGTTCTTTCTTGTGAAAAAAAAATGTTTTACTTTTTTCTTTTTTTCTTTTTTGCGTGTTTATAGGTATTTTTGTGTGCCCATATTTCACCAATTTCATTGAAAGTTATATTTAAATTTCATTATTAAAACAAACCAATGGCACTCCCCCATAATTTTCATAATTTCAGCTTTTTGTATCCAACAATTTCAGTTTTAAGTTCAAACAATGGAAAAAATAGGTTGCAGACTGGTGATCCTCTACAAAAAAATAAATAAAACGAAAAAGATTACAGAAATTAACATAAATTCTTAGACCTTTGGAAAAAGAGACTCCGCACCAAATCTTGGCAACCACATTAACGCCTAAAAAACTAAATGTTTTTAAGATTTCATTTCATTTTTTTTGTTTCTTAAAACCGTCTTCAAAATTATACCTAAACCTATATGGAAAGCATGCAAGAAAACGTTTAGAATTTAATAAAGAAAAACACAGTCTTTCGCCGTCTCTCCAGATATCTTTTTTTTTTACTAAAACTTAAGCTAAATACCATAAATTATGATGGTTTTTAATATGAAGATTCTTTTGTAGAAGAGCAAATGTGAATATGCGTATGATACCAACCATACACATAGTGCTGTATGCACATTTCGATTAAAACCATAATTCCATGATCGTTTCAAATTGATATGGAACAGACAGGCAGGCAGGCAGGCGGTCAGCTTCTGCTCCACTCTATACAATCTCCAAGCATCATCTCTATGCCGATGCAAACAAAAGTGAAACAAGCGCAACGCAGCGCTACAAGAATTTAACTAATTTCATCTTTTGTGGCATGAAAGTGTTGTCTGTTGTTGCTATCGATTTTGTTTGGCATCGTACAGATGTTTACGACGACCTCTATAACAGCAGACAATGTGCGATATGTGATGCCAATCACGATTATATGGTGAAAGGTTTTGTGTTGGGGGGTGAGATTTTGATTAAAATCCTAGAACTACCGAAATTATAACTGAAAGATGTCTATATCGAAACCAGTTTTTATACCATCCACCCTAAGATGGGGTGTATATTGTGTCCATTCGTAAGTAACACATCGAAATATTGCTCTAAGACCCCATAAAGTATATATATTCTAGGTCGTACATGCAAAGAAAAAAAAACGTGTGGAAATCGTGTACCGAAAACGTTTTTCTTTTGTTAGAGTTTTTTGAATTGCTTCGAAAAGTATACTCTTTTATCGTTCGTTACGTTCAGTAAAAAAAGTTATTTTTGAACCAACAACACAGTCCATTTCGTTTATATCAAACACTGTTCTTTTCTAAATTTAGGTCTTTAGTAAGACACATTTTACAGTTCATAGTAAAAATTTAATATAATAGAATGTAATGTTGAAAATTTTTTCGGAATCTTCCGATCATATCTGGAATATATGTAAAAAAAAAAAAAAAACTTTAGTCGAAGCAGGGATCGAACCCACGACCCTTGGCATGCAAGTCAGACGTGCAACCACTGCTCCACGGTGCCCAACTAAATGTATTTTTCTGTTAAATAAACTTTGTTTAATCGGCTCGTGGGCGCCGCAAGCTATGCTATACATATAACTTAGTTATATGGGTAATTGTCTATTGATGACAATAACGGCTACATGGCTCAGTGGATAGTGTGTTGGCTTACAAATTGCATGGTCCGCGGTTCGATTCTCCGTCCAGGCGAAAGGTAAAAAAAAATTAAAAATTTATAAAATCGTATAATTTCTTCTACATTGCTTGTGTTACAGAAAAAGGTGCTAAGAACTAAAAAACTTCGTGGAAGTGGGAAAGATGTGAGGGAAAATGCAATTAGCCAGAAAAAAACTTTTTTGAGTTAGTCTTTATGAAATTGTTTTTACATCCTGGAAAAGAATAAACGTTTATCACAAAAAAATATGCTTTTCTTCCAAATACACTTCCTTTCAACGAAAAGCAAATGAGAAACGGACTTTGTTTGTCTAAAATTTCGTTTGGGAGGAAAGAATAATTTTTTTGCTTGTAGTGAAATTCTGAGTCGATCTAAGCATGTCCGTCCGTCCGTCTGTTGAAATCACGCTAACTTTCGAACGAGACTAGATATCTACTTGAACCTTCGCATAAGTAGGTGTTATTGATGTAGATCGGACGGCATTGCAAATGGGCCATATTGGACCACTTTTATGTATAACCCCATATATTTAAACCGACCCCCAGATTTGTTTGGAGGAGCCTCTTAGAGAAGCCCTTTTTATCCGATCCGGTTGAAAATTGGTACGTGGTGTTACTATATGGTCTCCAACAACCATGCAAAAATTGGCCCATATCGGTCCATAACTATATATAGTGCCCCCATATAAACCGATCCCCAGATTTGACCTCCGGAGCTCCTTAGAGGAGCTAAATTGTTCTGATATGGTTGAAATTTGGTACGAGGTGTAAGTATATGGTATCTAACAATAATGCAAAAATTGGCCCATAGCGGTCCATAATTATATAAAGCCACCCATATAAACCGATCGCCAGATTTGACCTCCGGAGCACCTTAGACGAGCTAAATTCATCCGATCCGATTGAAAATTCGTACGTGGTGTTACTATATGGTCTCCAACAACCATGTAAAAGTTGGTCCATATCGGTCCATAATTATATATAGCCCCCATATAAACCGATCCTCAGATTTGAACTCCGGAACCTCGTGGAGAAGCAAAATTTATCCGATTTGGTTGAAATTTGGTACGAGGAGCACCTTAGAGGAGCTAAATTCATCCGATCCGATTAAATATTCGTACGTGGTGTTACTATATGGTCTCCAACAACCATGTCAAAGTTGGTCCATATCGGTCCATAATTATATATAGCCCCCATATAAACTGATCCCCAGATTTGAACTCCGGAACCTCGTGGAGAAGCACAATTCATCCGATTCGGTTGAAATTTGGTACGAGGTGTAAGTATATGGTATCTAACAACCGTGTAAAAGTTGGTCCATATCGGTCCATAATTATATATAGCCCCCATATAAAACGATCCCCAGATTTGACCTCCGGAGCACCTTAGTGGAGCTAAATTCTTCTGATACGGTTGAAATTTAGTACGTAGTGTTAGAATAGGGTCTCTAACATCTATGCAAAAATTGGTTCACATCGGACAATAATTATATATAACCCCCATTTAAACCGATCCCGAGATTTGACCAACGGAGCCTCTTGGAGGAACAAAATTAATCCGATCCAGTTGAAATTTGGTACGAAAGGGTAGTATATGGTCTCCAACAACCATGCAAAAATTGGTCCATAATTATATATAGGCCCCATATTAATCGATCCCCAGGTTTGACCTCCGGAACCTTTTGGATTAGCACAATTCATCCGATTCGGTTGAAATTTGGTACTTTGCTCTATTATATGGCCGCTAACAACCATGCCAAAATTAGTCTATATCGGTCTTTAGTTATAGCCGATACCAAATCATACAAAAATTGGCCCACATCGACGCCAAAAATAATCTACCAAAATTTTATTGCTATAGAAAATTTTGTGAAAATTGTTATTTCCGGAGAATATTTTGTCAAAATTTTATTTCTATAGAAAATTTTGTCAAAATTTTATTTCTATAGAAAATGTTGTCAAAATTTTAGTTCTATAGAAAATTTTGTCACAATTTTATTTCTATAGAGAATTTTGTCAACATTTTATCTCTGTCGAAAATTTGTTAAAAATTTTACTTCTACAGAAAAATTTTCCAAAGATTTTATTTCTATAGCAATTTTTTTCAAAAATTTATTTCTATAGAAAAATTTCTTAACATTTTTTTTTCTATAGAAAATTTTGTCAAAATTTTGTTTCTCTAAAAAATTTTTGTCAAAATTTTATTTCTCTATAGAATTTTGTCAAAATTTTATTTTTATAAAGAATTTTGTCTAAATTTCATTCCTATAGAGAATTTCATTAAAATTTAATTTCTATAGAGAATTTCGTCATAATTTCATTTCTGTGGCAAATTTTGTCAAAATTTTATTTTTATTTAAAATTTTTGTCAATATTTTATTTCTATAGAAAATTGAAGTACCTCTAAGTTGGGGAGGTATGTTTTGCAAAATCTACCAAAACGTCAATAATTCTATTAATCTTCCAAACTGTAAAAAATCTACCCTTTTTGGTAGAATGCTACTAACTGTGGCAGACATGGTTGCAATTTGACCATAAAGCCTCCATATAAACCGACCCTCAGATTTTACTTCCGTACACTTTTGGAAGAGCCCAGCCGGCTGAATTTTGGTACATGATGTACATATATGGCAAAATTTTATTTCTATAGACAATTTTCTCAATATTTATAGCTACAGAAAATATTTTCAAAATTTTATTTCTATAGAAAATTTTCTCAACATTTTATTTTCTAAGAAAATTTTGTCAATATTTTATTTCTACAGAAAAATTTCTCAAGGTTTTATTTCCAAAGAATATTTTGTTAAAGTTGTTATTTCTATAGAAAAATTTGTCAAAATTTCATTTCTATAAAAGATTTTGTCAAATTTTTTTTTCTGCATAGCTGCAATATAAATTCTACTCCCTGTGCAAATTTAAAGCAAATTAGAGCAAAACTATGGCTTCTGGGGCCATACAAGTGCATGTCCAATATCGGGCGATACTATCAATTGCACTCCTTGTGCAAAATTTAAAATAAATCAGGCTGAAATTCTGGATTCTGGGGCCATATTTGTAGATATCGGGCGAAAGATATATATTTCGGAGCTATATCTAAGCCCGAAGCGATTTCTAGCAAAATCAATAGGGTTCTATTTTGACCCAAAATATATACTTGGGCCAAATTTAAAGTCGATTGGACTAAAAGTGCGACTTGGAGTTTGATTAAAAGAATGTGTTCACAGACAGACGGACGGACATGATTAGATCGACTCAGGGGCCGGACCTGAGCAATAGTGCCAAAACACACCATATGTCTATCTCGTCTCCTTCTGGATGCTGCAAATATATAACTTAGAATACCCTGTTCCATATTGCGGGTACAATGAGAAAACGAATAAAGGGTGATAAGGTCAAAATTTGGTCAAGGGAAAACGTGTGTAAATCGGTGAAATCGTTTATTTAAAAAATCCAATTAAATTTCTTTTTCAAGTTCAATTAGTATACAATTCAGGAAAAATATTCAGTTAGGCTTTCGCTTTTCCAAATCCGAATTGCCGGGCCTCACGCTTGACACCAGATTTTGTACAGCCACCTTGTCCACTTTCTTCGCCGCAGAAAGCCAGTTTGCCTTGAACTGCTGCTCGTCCTTAGCAGTTTTTTTGGTCTTCTTTAGGTTCCGCTTGATAATAGCCCAGTATTTCTCAATTGGGCGGAGCTCTGGCGTGTTGGGAGGGTTCTTGTCCTTGGGAACCACCTGCACGTTGTTGGCGGCGTACCACTCCATGGCCCTTTTACCGTAATGGCAAGATGCCAAATCCGGCCAAAACAGTACGCAACAACCGTGTTTCTTCAGGAAAGGCAGCAGACGTTTATTCAAACACTCTTTCACGTAAATTTCTTGGTTGACAGTACCGGAAGCTATGAAAATGCTGCTTTTCAAACCACAGGTACAGATGGCTTGCCAAACCAGATATTTCTTTGCGAACTTTGACAGTTTTATGTGCTTGAAAATTTCTGCTACCTTTCCCCTTCCTTTTGCCGTATAAAACTCCTGTCCCGGAAGCTGCTTGTAGTCGGCTTTGACGTAGGTTTCGTCGTCCATTACCACGCAGTCAAACTTCGTCAGCATCGTCGTGTACAGCCTCCGGGATCACGCTTTGGCCGTCGTATTTTGTTTATCATCGCGATTTGGAGTGACTACCTACTTGTAAGTCGATAGTCCAGCTCGTTTTTTGGCTCGATGCACGGTTGTAGACGATACACCCAGCTTATTTGCGGCATCTCGGAGAGAGAGGTTAGGGTTTCGCTTGAAAGTACCGGCAACTCTCTTTGACGTCTCAGCGGCTTCCGGTTTTCGATTTCCCCCCGATCCAGACTTCCTGGCTGTCGACAAACGTTCCCCAAACACTTTAATTACATTTGTAACGGTTGATTTGGCAACTTTTAGCGATTTTGCCAGCTTTGCGTGCGAGTAGCTCGGATTTTCGCGATGCGCGAGCAAAATTTTGATACGCTGCTCTTCTTGCTTGGACGGCATTTTGACAGCTGAAGAGTGAATTCCAAAATCAAAACAGGAGCAACATTCTACACACACACACACCTTCAAAATGAGGGGTGTTCAGGTTTTTTAAATGCAAAATTGAAAGAAATACGTCAAGTTTATATTGACCAAATTTTGACCGTATCACCCTTTAGGTAAATTTTTTCTGTGTAAGATTCGGCCTGATCGAACTATAGGCATATATACCCTTTCATATAATGTCAATATGTTCTACTGTGTATGTGTTAATAATTTAGATTTTATTGCACATTTATTTGTGCGTGAATAGTTTTTTTTAATATATCGCAAAAAGAGAATGACACGACAGTAAATGAGATTTGTATCGCAATTTTTTATTTGCCATGATTTTTTTTGTGTATGCTGACTGACAGAGAGCCTCTAGAAGTCTGCAATCGTCAGAAATCTGTTACTATGATTAATATCCTCTTTAGGTTTTAACCAATAAAATATCTCAGCTGACATCCCTAACAATATCTACAGCAGCATCAGTTTAGGTACAAACGGCATAACCATCCGCATCGGAAATATTAACAACAAATCTAACAAAAACGAAATTTATAACTGTGTCTGATCATAGCAATTAGTCTGAATTTGATTTTATTGGCCGCACATTGCACATATTTGCTGCGGTTTTAAAGGCATATTCCGTAAAACCATTCATCCATCCGGCTGACCGGCGACCATTCATTCAATTGTTGGATCATATTGGCCATTGTTGCTATTGCCGCGCCAATGCTGCTCTCCTCTGTTGTTTCTGATGCATGCCATGTTGCATATGTGTGTGTGTGTGTTTTCACCCAGTATTATGAATTCTTCCACATATTAGCTTCTATTGAAACAGATATAGTTGAGTTTTGTATCAGTTGGAATATTTGAATTGCCTTGAAGCGGCTAAACCATGGAAAGGAATGAAGGCATTTGAATGTTTTGTTTTTTTTTTTTGTTTTGTTTATTGGGCTACCATCTGAGATTTATACATTTGTTTTTTTTTCCTTTAAAGTCAGCATGACATTTTGTTCCACTTCAATTTAATCATTTTCTGTATGGCCGACTAAAAAAACTTAATCTTCATTAAAGCATTTCTGATTCTAAAGCTTAACTCAATTGCCACCTAATGCGTAACTAAAGTCAGTTGGTAGGTAGTACGCTTGAGATACACTGATATTGCAATAGAGGGGCAATATCTATATGGTGAAGTGATGAAATAAATTCCTTTGAGTTGAATATGAACACAAAAATTTGGGAAGGTACAGAACAGCAAGCTGAACAGCGAAACTTCAAATGTTTTTATAAACTACACAGAAAAAAAGTAGTTCGTTATTTATGACAAATTTTAACCTTCAATTTAGTTAAGCGCATTTCTACCCAGGTAGTTCAAATTTCAAAAATTTTATGAAAATCTCGTAATAATTACTATTTTTAACTCTTTTGCAGTTCATGTGACTCTTTAAAATTAGTTAAAAATTTTACTTACAGTGGTGTAGGTTAGGTTAGGTGGCAGCCCGATGTATCTGGCTCACTTAGACTATTCAGTCCATTGTGATACCACATTGGTGAACTTCTCTCTTATCACTGAGTGCTGCCCGATTCCATGTTAAGCTCAATGACAAGGGACCTCCTTTTTATAGCCGAGTCCGAACGGCGTTCCACATTGCAGTGAAACCACTTAGAGAAGCTTTGAAACCCTCAGAAATGTCACCAGCATTACTGAGGTGGGATAATCCACCGCTGAAAAACTTTTTGGTGTTCGGTCGAAGCAGGAATCGAACACACGACCTTGTGTATGCAAGGCGGGCATGCTAACCATTGCACCACGGTGGCTAAAGTGGTGTACTCTGATATAGTTTGAAATTACAAATATGTGGTCAGTTTTTCGTGCCAGTAACGAAATTTTTACCAACACGTATTACAAAATTTTTTCATACCAGCCAGTTAAATTTTATAAAACAAAAGGATATTTTTGTCTTAAATGGTAGTAAAAATGACCATGATTTGGCCCTTAAGACAGTTTTATCCTCAGTAAGTTCATTTCCACCATAGGTTGGGGGGTATATTAACTTTGTCATTCCGTTTGTAACACATCGAAATATTGCTCTAAGCCCCCTTAAAGTATATATATTCTGGATCGTGGTCAAATTCTGAGTCGATCTAATCACGTCCATCTGTCTGTTGAAATCACGCTAACTTCCAAACGAAACAAGCTAACGACTTGAAACTTGGCTCAAGTATTTGTTATTGATGTAGCTCGGATGGTATTGCAAATGGGCTATATGGCACCATTTGTACGATAGCCCCCATAAGATTTGGTTTGCGGAGTCTCTTAGAAAAGCAAAATCCATCCGATACGGTTGAAATTTGGTACGTGGTGTTAGTATATGGTCTCTAACACCCCCGCAAAAATTGGTCCATATCGGTCCATAATTATATATAGCCCCCATATAAACGGATACCCCGATATGAACTCCGGAGCCTATTGGAGGAGCAAAACTCTTCCGATCCGGTTGATCCGGTCTCTAACACCCCCGCAAAAATTGGTTCATAGCGGTCCATAATTACATATAGGCCCCATATAAACCAATCCCCCGATTTTGCTTGCGGAGCCTCTAAGAGAACCACATTTCATCCGATCCGGCTGAAATTTGGTACATGGTGTTAGTATATGGTCTCTAACAACCATGCAAAAATTGGTTCATATCGGTCCATAATTACATATAGCCCCCATATAAACCGATCCCCCGATTTGGCTTGCGGAGCCTCTAAGAGAACCAAATTTCATCCGATCCGGCTGAAATTTGGTACATGGTGTTGGTATATGGTGTCTAATAACCATGCAAAAATTGGTCCACATCGGTTCATAATTATATATAGACCCCATATAAACCGATCTCCAGATTTGTCTTGCGAAGCCTCAAAGAGGAGCAAATTGCATCCGATCCGGCAGAAATTTGGTACATGGTATTGGTATATGGTCTCTAACAACCGTGCAAAAATTGGTCCACATCGGTCCATAATTATATATGGCGCCCATATAAACCGATCCCCTGATTTGGCTTGCGAAGTCTCCGACAGAAGCAAATTTCATCCAATCCGGTTGTAATTTGGAATATGGTGTTAGTATATGATCATTAACAACCGTGCCAGAATTGGTCCATATCGGTCCATAATTATATATAGCCCCCATATAAAACATTCTCCAGATTTGAACTCCGGAGCCTCTTGGAGGAGCAAAATTCATCCGATCCGGTTCAAATTAGGCACGTGGTGTTAGTATATGGTCGCTAACAACCATACCAAAATTGGTCCAATCACACAAAAATTGGTCCATATCGGTTCATAATCATGGTTGCCACTAGAGCCAAAAATAATCTACCAAAATTTTATTTCTATAGAAAATTTTGTCTAAATTTTATTTCTAGAGAAAATTTTGTTAAAATTTTATTCGGTTCATAATAAAATTTTCATCATTGTCAAAATTTTATTTCTATAGAAAATTTTGTCAAAATTTTATTTCTATAGAAAATTTTGTTCAAATTTTATTCGGTTCATAATCATGGTTGCCACTCGAGCCAAAAATCATCTACCAAAATTTTATTTCTATAGAAAATTTTGTTAAAATTTGATATCTGTAGAAATTTTTGTTAAAATTTTCTTTCTATAGAAAATTTTGTCAAAATTTTTATTTCTATAGAAAATTTTGTGAAAATTGTATTTCTATAGAAAATTTTGTCAAAAGTTTATTTCTATAGAATATTTTGTTAAAATTTTATTTCTGTAGAAATTTTTGTTAAAATTTTCTTTCTATAGAAAATTTTGTCAAAATTTTTATTTCTATAGAAAATTTTGTGAAAATTGTATTTCTATAGAAAATTTTGTTAAAATTTTATTTCTGTAGAAAATTTTGTCAAAATTTTATGTCTACTTTGTCAAACTGAATTATATACGTATTGGATCGATCTTTTTTGATTTAATATATACCACGTATGGACTTACATACAATTTAGAATATGGTGTTAGGAGGTTTTAAGATACCTTGCCATCGGCAAGCGTTACCACAACTTAAGTAATTCGATAGTGGATGGCAGTGTTTAGAAGAAGTTTCTACGCAATCCATGATGGAGGGTACATAAGCTTCGGTCTGGCCGAACTTACGGCCGTATATACTTGTTTTGTCTAATATATACCACGTATGGACTAACTCACAATTTAGAAAACGATTCAAGATACCACAACCCAAGTAATTCGATTGTGGATGACAGTCTTTCGTAGAAGTTTCTACGCAATCCATGGTGGAGGGTACATAAGATTCGACCATATATACACAGTCTCACATAAGTTTACATACCCTTGAGGCTTTTACCTTATAACTAAACAGGTTTCTTTTTGTTGTTTATAATCCAGACTAAAAACATCTTCTTGAAAATTGACAAATACTTTGTTTTTCAAATTAATTTACAAAATCTAAAGCATATATATGCATATTTTATTATATTTTAATAATTAAAGAAAATACAATTTCTTAAACCGTATGTAAACTTGTGTAAGACTGTGTACTTGTTTTTGTTTAATAAAGGGTGATTTGTTAAGAGCTTGATAACTTTTTTTAAAAAAAAACGCATAAAATTTGCAAAATCTCATCGGTTCTTTATTTGAAACGTTAGATTGGTCCATGACATTTACTTTTTGAAGATAATTTCATTTAAATGTTGACCGCGGCTGCGTCTTAGGTGGTCCATTCGGAAAGTCCAATTTTGGGCAACTTTTTCGAGCATTTCGGCCGGAATAGCCCGAATTTCTTCGGAAATGTTGTCTTCCAAAGCTGGAATAGTTGCTGGCTTATTTCTGTAGACTTTAGACTTGACGTAGCCCCACAAAAAATAGTCTAAAGGCGTCAAATCGCATGATCTTGGTGGCCAACTTACCGGTCCATTTCTTGAGATGAATTGTTCTCCGAAGTTTTCCCTCAAAATGGCCATAGAATCGCGAGCTGTGTGGCATGTAGCGCCATCTTGTTGAAACCACATGTCAACCAAGTGCAGTTCTTCCATTTTTGGCAACAAAAAGTTTGTTAGCATCGAACGATAGCGATCGCCATTCACCGTAACGTTGCGTCCAACAGCATCTTTGAAAAAATACGGTCCAATGATTCCACCAGCGTACAAACCACACCAAACAGTGCATTTTTCGGGATGCATGGGCAGTTCTTGAACGGCTTCTGGTTGCTCTTCACTCCAAATGCGGCAATTTTGCTTATTTACGTAGCCATTCAACCAGAAATGAGCCTCATCGCTGAACAAAATTTGTCGATAAAAAAGCGGATTTTCTGCCACTGATTTTGGTAATAAAATTCAATGATTTGCAAGCGTTGCTCGTTAGTAAGTCTATTCATGATGAAATGTCAAAGCATACTGAGCATCTTTGTCTTTGACACCATGTCTGAAATCCCACGTGATCTGTCAAATACTAATGCATGAAAATCCTAACCTCAAAAGAATCACCCTTTATATACGCCGTATGGACTAACTTACAATTTAGAAGACGATGTTAAGAAGATTTAAGATACCTTACCATCGGCAAATGTTACTGCAACTAGAGATGTGCACGTGACACGAAATTGTCGTGACTCACGAAAATTTTCGTGATTCGTGCGTGAGTCGTGAGTCACGCTCATGGCAACAGCGTGAGTGTGCGTGAGCGTGATTAACAAACCAAAATGTCGTGCGTGAGCGTGAGTCACGAAAATAATATCTTCGTGAGTGTGCGTGAGTAACGAATTACACTCACGAAAATATTTCTGCTCAACGACATAAAACGCTTAAGAGTTAAATTCAATAACAATTTTAGTGACACCTGGGATGTTAAGAGTTTAATAACACTCTCGATTTTAATAATGCTCATGTTTTCAGACACTTCGGTAAGGTAAATTAATCATAAAATTACTCGTGAGTCACGATATTTTTCGTGAATCACGATATTTTTCGTGAGTCACGATATTTTTCGTGAGTCACGGTATTTTTCGACGTTTTCGTGCGTGAGTGTGCGTGAGTACAAATTTTCTTTTCGTGAGTGTGCGTGAGCGTGAGTCCTACCAAAAAAGTTCGTGCGTGAGTGTGCGTGAGTATGATTTTTCAGTCGTGAGTGTGCGTGAGCGTGAGTAAAATATTACTCACGTGCACACCTCTAACTGCACCCAAGTAATTCGCAATCCATGGTGGCCTGGCCAAACTTACGGCCGTATATAATTGTTTTTTTTTTTTTTTTTTTTTTTGTTAATTCACATCCAAAAGCTGTTGATTTTTAATGTTTTAAGACTGAGTTAAAAAAATTCCTCCAAAATTACTATTCATATAGAAGACATTACAATCACTTGCAGTGTCATTTATTTGCCCATCACGTATTATTATATATAAATTCCTGAAATAATCTTTTTCATTCTATGTACAACATTGGTCACATATCATACTAGTATTAATAAATAAAAGGTTCAGTACAAAATTAAGAATTATAGCTTTGTTATGCTAATTTTTCATCAACCGACTACTTCTCGAAAGTGTCTTGGCCTCTTTCCATACGCAAAGGCAGTTGCAGCCCAAGAAATGCTAAAAGAAAAGAACAAAACGAATGCAAATATTATTCGGGCATTTATGCCATAAATTGTTCATTTAAAACTAAAAAAAACTAAATATTAATTTCAGTTATTGAGTATTTGGGATTGTTTTTCTGTTACGCCGCCATATGACCAGTCAGAATTTTGTGCACCTCCTTTTCTACATTTGTGCGTTTTGATAGTCGATGATGGCATGGCATAAAGATGCGAGTTTATTTCGTGCACTCTGTGCGATGAAATTTTTAAAGAGTATTAATTTTGAATGTTTAAAAATGATTTAAGTTTCTTTTATAACTGCAGACAGGTTTTTATTGGAGGTTGCAACCGCTAAACGCTCTTGTGTTTGTCGCAAGTGACTCATGAAACCCTAGGCTCTGGAGTTTAGAGAAATAATTCTTACCTTGGTCAAGGGAAAGGCAAAATATCAGGTTAGGCAAAAAAGAGCCACGAATTTTGCCTAAAGGCTTGAGACAATTATATTTTATAAACGCTTTGGCAATTTGTAGGGACATGAGATTTCTTTTTTATTTCAGAAAAAACATAATGAAATATAATATTTTGTGTGATTAAATGTTATAACTATAACGGGGTTTGTATACAAAAACATTTTTCATTCTGGTAGAAGGAAATTAATATACGATCGTTTTGCGTGTCGAAATTAAACCAAATTTTCGATAGAAATAATATTATGACAATTTTTTTTATAGAAATAAAATTTTGACAAAATTTTCTATAGAAATAATTTTTGTGACAAAATTTTCTTTAGAAATAAAATTTTAACAAAATTTTCTATAGAAATAAAATTTTGACAAAATTTTCTATAGAAATAAAATTTTGACAAAATTTGCTATAGAAATAAAATTTTGATGAAATTATTTATAGAAAAAAAATTTTACAAAATTTTTATAGATTTAAAATTTTGACAAAAATTATTAGAGATATAAAATTTTGACAAAATTTTCTATAGATATACATTTGTGACAAAATTTTCTATAGAAATAAAATTTTGACAAAATTTTCTATAGAAATAAAATTTTGATGAAATTGTTTATAGAAATAAAATTTTTACAAAATTTTTATAGATTTAAAATTTTGACAAAAATTTTTTAGAGATATAAAATTTTGACGAAATTTTCTATAGATATAAAATTTTGACGAAATTTTCTATAGATATAAAATTGTGACAAAATTTTCTATAGAACAAAATTTTGACAAAATTTTCTATAGAAATAAAATTTTAACAACATTTTCTATAGAAATCAAATTATGACAAAATTTTTTATAAAAATAAAATTTTGACAAAATTTTCTAAACAAATAAAATTTTTACAAAATTTTCCAAAAAAAAAAAAACATTTTGACAAAATTTTCTAGAGAAATAAAATGTTGACAAAACTTACTATAGAAATAAAAGTTGAACACAACTTTCTACATCATTAAAAATTTCACAAAATTTTCTATAGAAATAAATATTCTATACAAATAAAATTTTGTCAAAATTTTCTATACAATAAAATTTTGACAAAATTTTCCATAGAAATACAATTTTGACAAAATTTTCTATAGAAATGAAGTTTTTGCAAAATTTTCTATAGAAACAAAGTTTTGACAACATTTTTGTAGAAATAATATTATGACAAATTTTTTTATAGAAATAAAATTTTAACAAAATTTTCTACAGAAATAAAATGTTGACAAAATTTTCTATAGAAATAAAATTTGAACATAATTTTATACAGCAATAAAAATTTCACAACATTTTCTTTAGAAATAACATTTTGACAAAATTTTCTAAAGAAAAAAAATTTCTATAGAAATAAAATTTTGACAAAATTGTTTATAAAACTAAAATATTGACAAAATTGTTTACAGAACTAAAATTTTGACAAAATTTTTATAGATTTTGTTGACCAAATTTTCTAGAGATATAAAATTTTGACAAAATTTTCTATAGATATAAAATTGTAACAAAATTTTCTATAGAACAAGATTTTGACAAAATTTCCTATAGAAATAAAAATTTAACAAAATTTTCTATTGAAATAAAATTTTAACAAAATTTTCTATAGAAATAAAATGTTGACAAAATTTTCTATAGAAATAAAGTTTTGACAACATTTTTGTAGAAATAAAATTTTGTCAAAATTTTCTATAGAAATAAAATTTTGACAACATTTTCTATAGAAATGAAGTTTTGACAAAATTTTCTCTAGAAATAAAATTTTGGCAAAATTTTCTGAAGAAATAAAATTTTTTGACTAAATTTTCTATAGAAATAAAATTTTGACAAAATTTTCTATACAAATAAAATTTTGACAAAATTTGCTATACAAAAAAAAAATTCCATAGAAATAAAATTTTGACAAAATTTTCTATAGAAATGAAGTTTTTGCAAAATTTTCTATACAAATAAAATTTTACAAAATTTTCTATACAAAAAAAAAATTCATAGAAATAAAATTTTGACAAAATTTTCTATAGAAATGAAGTTTTTACAAAATTTTCTATAGAAAAAAAAAATGTTGACAAAACTCTGTAGAAATAAAATTTTTTGACTAAATTTTCTATAGAAAAAAAATTTTGAGAAAATATTTTATAGGAATAAATTTTTTCTATATCAATAAAATTTGTACAAAATTTTCTTTAGAAATACATTTTTAACAATATTTTCTATAGAAATTAAATTGTGACAAAATTTTCAATAGAAATAAAATTTTTACAAAATTTTTGATAGCAATAAAATTTTATAAAATTTTTTTATAGAAATAAAATTTTGAAAAAATTTTCTATAGAAATAAAATGTTGACAAAATTTTCTATAGAAATAAAATTTTTATTGGTGTTATGATTTCAGCTTAAAACCATGCGTTGACTAAACTACAAGAGTACTTTACCAACAGAGGAATTTGAGTAATTTGGTAGATCAGTTGTAAAATTGTCTTGACATTTTGGTAGATTATTTTTGGCACGGGTGGCAACTGTTTAAGTAATACTATAGGTAGACATGAAATTTGCGACATCATATTTGCAAGTATTATTTATAACGTCTCTATGTAGAGATACAAATTCAAAAAATATGTTCTTCAAATTTTCCCTGATCGTATCAACTCAAAGAGGGCTACTCTTCGATATTAATCCAAAAATTAGCTTCTTCAGTAAATTCCCTTTATCATTCAAATGTCAAGAAGTGATGAAAAATTATCTATTGCACATCAATTTTGGATCTTGATGTAAACGAATAATGTCTATCGCATGCGATGACAATAATCTTTACTTTCAATATCTCAAAAGCGGCGCATGCGCAAATTATGCACCTGATACAAATGCCTTTCAAGCACTTTTCACTTGATAATTGCATTGAAAAGAACACTAAAAAAAACAAAGATTTCACAAGTTGCCTCCCTTTAAACCACAAATGGTGTTTACAAAATCCCATCCAAATACCGGGCTTACACCTCATTTCCTTTCGGTGAGTGACGTTTGCAACCACAAGACAAAATTATCTCATTTATATTGTCAAAGTAAAATGGCAATTGTTGCATGGTCGAAGGCAGTAAGTAATCCAAGTTAGTCAGTCCATCTACATGCCCAGTTGGGCACTTGTTTTATGTACATCACAAATGCATTCGGAAGAACAAAATGGGAAAAAAAATAAAAAGCAGCTTTGGAGTACATTGAGAAAAAAAATATGTCAAAAAATACAAACAGATACGCAGATCCACAAAGGACATGGGCAACATTTTATTATGGAAGCCACCGTGGTGCAATGGTCAGCATGCCCGCCTCGCATACACAAGTTCGTGGGTTCGATTCCTGCTCGAGAGAAGTTCACCAATGTGGTATTACTATGGACTGAATAGTCTAAGTGAGCCTGATATATCGGGCTGCCACCTAACCTAACCTAACATTTTATTATACATTTTATTATATAAGACAACAACCTGAAAGAACTGAGACGGTTTCAATTCAACCCTTGGACTGATTAAATAGGGGTATATAAAGCACATCCCATAATTTCTGAGGAAGGATTTCATTAAAACGGCATTGGTCTAGTGAAAAAACATTGTGGTTGCAAGCACGGTTGCCACTTAAGCAAAACAAAATCCAAGCAAAAAAATCTTATTTTGTCAAAATTCTATTTCTATAAAAAATTGTGTCAAAATTTTATTTCTATTGAAAATATTATCAAAATTATGTTTCTATAGAAAATTTTGCCAACATTTTGATAGAAAATTTTGTGAAAATTTTATTTCTATAGAAAATTTTATAAAAATTTTATTTCTGTAGAAATTTTTATCAAAATTGTATTTCTATAGAAGATTTTGTTAAAATTTTATTTCTACAGAAAATTTTATCAAAATTTTATTTCTATAGAAAATTTTATCAAAAATTTATTTTTATAGAAGATTTTGTTAAAATTTTATTTCTGTAGAAAATTTTGTTCAAATTTTAATTATACAGAACATTTTGCTAAAATTTTATTCCTGTAGAAAATTTTGTTAACATTTTATTTCTATAGAAATTTTATTAAAATTTTATTTCTATAGAAAATTTTGTCAAAATGTTATTTCTAGAGAAGACTTTGTCAAAATTTTATTAATATAGAAAGTTTATGTCAAACTTTTATTTTTGTAGACAATTTTATCAAAAATTTATTTTTATAGAATATTTTGTTAAAATTTTATTTCTGTAAAAAATTTTGTAAAAATTTTAAATATACAGAAAATTTTGTTAAAATTTTATTACCATAGAAAATTTTGTCAAAAGGTAACATAAAAGTTTAGCATTAAATAGGTTCTAATTTAACATATTTGGCACGAATTATGGCCTTTTATTTCTGTAGAAAATTTTGTTAAATTATTATTTATATAGAAAATTTTTCAAAATTTTATTTCTATAAAAATTTTGTCAAAATTTTATTTTTATAGAAAATTGTATTTTTTTTTTTTTGTAGAAAATTTTATTTCTATAGATCTTGTTAAAATTTTATTTCTGTTATTATTTGCTAAAGTGTTATTTCTACAGAAAATTTTGTTAAAATTTTATTTCTATAGAAAATTTTGACAAAATGAATTTTTTTGTTAGAAAATTTCTATAAAAGATTTTATAAAAAGTTTATTTCTATAAAAGATTTTATAAAAATTTTATTGCTATAGACATTTTTATCAAAATTGTATTTCTATAGAAGATTTTGTTAAAATTTTATTTCTACAGAATATTTTATCAAAATTTTATTTCTATAGAAAATTTTGTCAAAATGTTATTTCTAGAGAAGACTTTGTCAAAATTTTATTTATACAGAAAGTTTTGTGAAAATTTTATTTATATAGAAAGTTTTGTTAAAATTTTATTTCTGTAGAAAATTTTGTTAAAATTTTAATTATACACAAAATTTTGTTAAAATTTTATTTCTATAAAAAATTTTGTCAAGAAGTAACATAAGTTTAGAATTAAGTATGTTCGAATTTAGCATAGTTGGCATTAATTATGACCTTTTATTTCTGTAGAAAATTTTGTTAAAATTTTATTTATATAGAAAATTTTTCAAAATGTTATTTCTATAAAAATTTTGTCAAAATTTTATTTTTATAGAAAATATTGCTTTTTTATAGAAAATTTTATTTCTATAGAAGATCTTGTTAAAATTTTATTACTCTTATTATTTGTTAAAATGTTATGTCTATAGAAAATTTTGTTAAAATTTTATTTCTATAGAAATTTTTTTTTAAATTTTATTTCTATAAAAAAATTTGTTACAATTTTATTTGTATAGAATTTTTTTTTTTAATATTATTTCTATAGAAAATTTTGACAAAATGAATTTTTCTATTAGAAAATTTTGTCAAAAGAAAAAAAAAAACGTAAAAGGTTAGAATTAAATTTGTTCGATTTTAACACCTGTGGCACGAATTATAGCCAACAAAGCCAGCACACCCTGCACGAAAGTAGTCCTGCGGTATTTTGGTCAAATCACTTGTGAAACGGTGGCTTAAGGTGATCAACGCAGAATATTTTTTTAGTGCCAACCTTAATCTCTAAAATGTCCAACGGTTTGAGATTCGGAGATTTTGGTAGCCATAGTGTGATAGAAATGAAGCAAGGAACCTCCTTCCCTTCTATGACATTTTCCTGACCCCACTGTCGATTACTGTTGCCATCGGTGTTCCTTGAGTTCTGGTGGCCAATCGTAGGTGTATATTTTCAGCTATCCTCTTTGGCAAATAAACCCGATCATGTTGTATGTTCAAAAACGTCTCAATTTGGAATCGAAAAAAAAAAACAAAGTCGGTACCTGGCAATTTCTTGCGAGCGAGGTGTCGCTGAAATAAATTTGACAGCTGGCAGACGAGCGGTTTGGAAATGATACTAATTGGAATTTGGTTACAATACATGTCAGTCACCCCGTACAGTGAGCAGCAAAAATCATGGTGCCCATGGTACCAATGTTAATTTCTCAAAATACTCTAAAAATTAATTGAAGTGTAGTTTGATAAATTACAATGGGTGCCTTCATGGGTCTTTTGCTACTCACTGTATGTACATACATATTTTCCTCTTTTTTCATTGTTCTTTTCTCTCTGTGTATGCTATAAGAGCGGCGCGTGTTGATCAAGAGAAAAAAGGTCGTTAAGTACTTTATCATAACGTAAGAACATGTTTTTCGTCCTTTTTATCCGTTGTTGTTACGTTCATATCTTTTCACTATTTTAACTACTGTCCATCTTCGGTTTAGCCTTTGTTGTTACTTAGTAGCGGCTGTGCTGCTAAGAAATTCTCCATTTGTTTTGTTATTCTTGTTGTTGTTATTGTTATTATTGTTGTCCTCTATAAAACGTCATTTATTGTTCCACATCCAATTAAGCATTTTGATACATTTACTTCCATTAACTACTTCTTCATCGTGGACAGTGGTTCAGGAGTTGTAAACAGGATTAAATAGATTTTCTAGAGCGAGTTGTATGCCATAGTCTGTCGGCTTGGCGGAAAATGCGTCCAGTTTCGACAGGCACACCAAAAAGTTTCTCAACGCAATGCAGGTGACATTTCAGTGTGTGTGAAGGCCACTCTAAGTCGTTTCAAAATGCAGTTAAAATCTTTTCAAACTCAGCTATAAGAAGGAGGTCCCTTGTCATTGAGATTATCATAGAATCATAGAAGTACAATTTTCTATAGAAATAAAATGTTGATAAAATTTTCTATAGCAATAAAATTTTGACAAATTTGTCTATAAAAATATTTTTGACAAAATTTTCTATAGAACTCAAATCTTGACAAAATTTACCACAGAAATGAAATTATGACGAAATTCTCTATAGAAATAAAATTTTGATAAAATGTTCTACAGAAATAAAATTTTGACAAAATATTCTATAGTAATAAACTTTTGACAAAATTTTCTATAGAAATAAAATTTTGGTAGATTATTTTTGGGGATCGGCTATATATAACTCTAGACCGATATGGACCTATTTTCGCATGGTTGTTAGAGGCCATATAGTAGCGCAATGAAAATTGAAAATTGGTACGTGGCATCAGTATTTGGTTTCCAGAAACTATGCAAAAATATATGCAGTCGAGATTTGACTTCCTATTCATGACATATAAACTTTAATCCTTGGCTGTTTATTTTCTAATCAGATATCATCCCTACTAAGATGTCCCCATACAAAACCTATCTTTTTCAGATTTTATACCCTCCACCATAGGGATGGGGTATATTAACTTTGTCATTCCGTTTGTACCACATCGAAATATTGCTCTAAGACCCCATAAAGTATATATATTCTGGGTCTTGGTGAAATACTGAGTCGATCTAAGCATGTCCGTCCGTCCGTCTGTTGGAATCATGCTAACTTCCGAACGAAACAAGCTATCGACTTGAAACTTGGCACAAGTAGTTGTTATTGATGTAGGTCGGACGGTATTGCAAATGGGCCATATCGGTCCACTTTTACTTATAGCCCCCATATAAACGGACCCTCAGATTTGGTTTTCGGAGCCTCTAAGAGAAGCATATTTCATCCGATCCGGCTGAAATTGTGTATATGGTGTTGGTATATGGTCTCTAACAACCATGCAAAAATTGGTCCACATCGGTCCATAATTATATATAGCTCCCATATAAACCGATCCCCAGATTTGGATTGCGGAGCCTCAAAGAGAAGCAAATTTAATCAAATCCGGCTGAAATTTGGTACATGGTTTTGGTATATGCTCCCCAACAACCATGCCAAAATTTATTCACATCGGTCCATAATTATATAAAGCCCCCATATAAACCGATCCCCAGATTTGGCTTGCGGACCCTCAAAGAGAAACAAATTTCATCCGATCCGGCTGAAATTTGGTACATGCTTTCAGTATATGCTCCCCAATAACCATGCAAAAATTGGTCCACATTGGTCAATAATTATATACAGCCCCCATATAAACCGATCCCCAGATTTGGCTTGCGGAGCCTCTAAGAGATGCAAATTGCATCCGATCCTGTTGCAATTTGGAACATTAGTATATGGTCTCTAACAACCGTGCCAGAATTGTTACATATCGGTCCATAATTATATATAGCCCCCATATAAACCGTTCTCCACATTTGATCTCCGGAGCCTCTTGGAGGAGCAAAATTTATCCGATCCGGTTCAAATTTGGTACATGATGTTAGTATATGGCCGCTAACAACCATACCAAAATTGGTCCATATCGGTTCATAATCATGGTTGCCCCCATATAAATCGATTCCCAGATTTGTCTTGCGGAGCCTCAAAGAGAAACAAATTTCATCCGATCCGGCTACAATTTGGTACATGACGTTAGTATATGGCCGCTAACAACCATACCAAAATTGGTCCATATCGGTTCATAATCATGGTTGCCCCCATATAAATCGATCCCCAGATTTGTCTTGCGGAGCCTCTAAGAGATGCAAATTTCATCCGATCCGGCTGAAATTAAGTACATGGTGTTGGTATATAGTCTCTAACAGCCATGCAAAAATTGGCCGACATCGGTTCATAATTATATATAGCCCCCATATAAACCGATCCCCAGATTTGAACTCCGGAGCCTCTTAGAGGAGCAAAATTCATCCGATCCGGTTGAAATATGGTACGTGGTGTTAGTATATGGTCTCTAACAACCGTGCCAGAATTGGTACATATCGGTCCACAATTATATATAGCCCCCATATAAACTGTTCTCCAGGTTTGATCTCCGGAGCCTCTTGGAGGAGCACAATTCATCCGATCCGGTTCAAATTTGGAACGTGGTCTTAGTATATGGCCGCTAACAACCAAACCAAAATTGGTCCATATCGGTCTATAGTTATATATAGCCGATCTCCGATCACATAAAAATTGGACCATATCGGTTCATAATCATGGGTGCCACTCGAGCCCAAAATAATCTACCAATATTTTATTTCTATAGAAAATATTGTCAAAATTTTATTTCTATAGAAATTTTTGTTAAAGTTTTATTTCTATAGAAAATTTTGTTAAAATTTCATTTTACATTTTGTCAAAACATTCTTTCTATAGAAAAATTTAAAAAACTTTTATTTCTACAGAACATTTTGTGAAAATTTTATTTCTATAGAAAATTTTGTTAAAATTTTATTTCTGTAGAAAATATTTTCAAAATTTTATTTCTATAGAAAATTTTGTCAAACTGAATTATATACGTATTTAATCGGTCTTTTTATACCCACCACCATAGAATGGTGACGGGGGTATAATAAGTTTGTCATTCCGTTTGTAACACATCGAAATATCGATTTCCGACTATATAAAGTATATATATTCTTGATCAGGGAGAAATTCTAAGATGATATAACGATGTCCGTCTGTCCGTCGGTCTGTCTGTCTGTCTGTCTGTTGTAATCACGCTACAGTCTTCAATAATGAAGCAATCGTGCTGAAATTTTGCACAAACTCGTCTTTTGTCTGCAGGCAGTTCAAGTTCGAAGATGGGCTATATCGGTCCAGGTTTTGATATAGTCCCCATATAAACCGACCTCCCGATTTGGGGTCTTGGGCTTATAGAAATCGCAGTTTTTATCCAATTTGCCTGAAATTTGAAATCTAGAGGTATTTTATGACCATAAAGAGGTGTGCCAAAAATGGTGAGTATCGGTCCATGTTTTGATATAGCCCCCATATAGACCGATCTCCCGATTTTATTTCTTGGGCTTATAGAAACCGCAGTTTTTATTCAATTTACCTGAAATTGGAAATCTAGAGGTACTGTATGACCACAAATACGTGTGCCAAAAATTGTGAGTATCGGTCCATATTTTGGTATAGCCCCCATATAAACCCATCTCCCGATTTTACTTCTTGGGCTTATAGAAACCGCAGTTTTTATTCAATTTACCTGAAATTGGAAATCTAGAGGTATTGTAGGACCACAAATATGTGTGCCAAAAATTGTTAGTATCGGTCCATGTTTTGGTATGGTCCCCATATAAAAAGACGTCCCGATTTGGGGTCTTGAGCTTATAGAAACCGTAGCTTTTATCCAATTTGTCTGAAATTGGAAATCTAGAGGTATTTTAGGACCATAAAGATGTGTGCCGAAAATGGTGTGTATCGGTCCATATTTTGGTATAGCCCCCATATAGACCCATCTCCCGATTTTACTTCTTGGGCTTATAGAAACCGTAGCTTTTATCCAATATGTCTGAAATTGGAAATCTAGAGGTATTTTAGGACCATAAAGAGGTGTGCCGAAAACGGTGAGTTTTCGAGACGGTCCATATTTTAGTATAGCCCCCATAAGAACGATATCCCGATTTAACTCCTTAGGTTTCTAGAAACCATAGTTTTTATCTGATTTGCCTGAAATTGTAAATATTCTGGTATTTTAGGCTCACAAAATTTGTATCGGATTAAGTTTTTATCGGTCTATTTGGTAATGCCTTCATATAGACCGACTTCACTTCTTGAGGGTGTAGAAGGCGCACTGATCATGAAAATTGCTTGAAACTCAATGTAAAATTTCCAGATTTTACTTCTACAGATTTAAGATTTCAAATCAAGACGTTATTTTATAATTTTCTTGCACACTTACAAGAGATGTTAACGATTCCTCTAAAACTCGAACAAAAATGGTTCTTATAAATCCAGAATCTGATATAGTCCTCATGGGTGAAATCCTTAAATTTATCTTCGGGAAGTGTCCTCAAGTCCTCAATCCCTCCTGACATTTCAAAGGAAACCCTAATATTTGATTCATGGTGGTGGGTATTTAAGATTCGGCCCAGCCGAACTTACTGCTGTATATACTTGTTTAATTTAATATACTCGTATACCACGTATGGACTTACTTACAATTTAGAAGACGGTGTTAGGAAGTTTTTAGATACCTTGCCATCGACAAGCGTTACCGCAACTCAAGTAATTCGATTGTAGATGGCAGTGTTTAGAAGAAGTTTCTACGCAATCCATGGTGGAGGGTAAATACGTAAGCTTCGGCCTGGCCGAACTTACGGCCGTATATACTTGTTAACAAAAGACATAATTTCTTTCTTAACGAATAGACTACATCTTAGTAATTAATGCTTTGTCCATTTTAAATCTTTCGCAATATAAACCACACATATCCTTTGACTCTCCTTTGATTTCACTGTCTTCCACAATGTTTTTGTTTGGCCATCATCTGGTCCACATTGCACCGGTGGCTGGCAATTTATTTGTTGTTGATGTTTTTAGTCTCTGGCTTTTCTATGGTTTTTGCTTAAAAGCCTATAAAGACGGTTTTTTTTTCGAGTTTTCATCATCTTCGCTTGTTTTTAAGTGCAGTTGCATCTTCGTAATCGCCAGTTTGTTACGTTTTTTTTTCTTCTTCAAAGAAAAAGCCTCTGTTTTTGAGTCTATCAGACTCTGGATACGCAGCGTGTGTCGTTATTCTCAGGCACTATTTCTTTAGTTTGTCCACTTTTTTTTTTTTTTTGGTTTACAGCGGATTTTCATTTAGTTAGAAGTTTTTGTTTTTCGTGCCTTTGCACAGTCCTGAAGAGCTGTTTGCTGCTGGGCTCTTGGGCTGCGTGTATGTGTGTGTGTCAGTTGTGCTGTTCCATTTCTTAAGTTGTCAAGTTTAGACAAAGTAGTTTGCAAATAAGTCGTCTTTTAATGATTTAATGCATCCATCCACTCATCCATCCATCGCGCATGTTTGCGTTTTTCTCCATTAGCTGTTGAGGCTGACTTTTCTAGTGCTGTCTGTGTTGTTGTTCTTGGTTTTGTGTCCATGTTTCTTTTTCGGTTTTTAGTCACTTTGATTTAGTTTCTTCTAAGTGTAATATTTAAATTAATCCAAAAGGAGACTCACATAGTAAATACCCAGTAATAATATTTATATCTATATCAATCATATTGGAAAAAAATCCTAGATATATATCGATGAATTTTATTTACTGTCTTCATTTGGTAAACATAGTTTCAACCCATTCAGATAGACAAAATTTTCTACACAAAAAAAAATTTGACAAAATTTTCTGTAGAAATAAAATTTTGACAAAATTTTCTGTAGAAATAAAATTTTGACAAAATTTTCTGTAGAAATAAAATTTTGACAAAATTTGCTATAGAAATGAAATTGTGAGAAAAATTTTTATAGTAATAAAATTGTGAGAAAATTTTCTATAGTAATAAAATAAAATAAAAATTTTGACAAAATTTTCCATAGAAATAATTGTGAATTGTGAAAAAATAAAATTTTTACTAAATTTATATAGAAATAAAACTTTCTTAAAATTTTCTATAGCAATAAAACTTAAACAAAATTTTCTATAGAAATAAAATTTTAACAAATATTCCTATAGAAATATAATTTTGACAAATCTTTTGTAGAAACGAAATTTTGGCATAAATATATAGAAATATGAATTTTGACAAAATTTTCTATAAAAATAAAATTTTGACCAAATTGTTTATAGCAATAAATTTTTGACAAAATTTTCCATAGAACTAACATTTTTACAAAATTTTCTATAGAAATAAAATGTTTACAAAATTTTCTATAGCAATAAAATTTTGACTAAATTGTCTATAGAAATATAATTTTGACAAAATTTTCTATAGAAATAAAATTTTGACAAAATTTTCTATAGAAATAAAATTGTGCAAAAATATCGTATAGAAATACAATTTTGACAAAATTTTCTATAGATATAAAATTTCGAGAAAATTTTTGAGAAATTTTAAAAAAGTTTCATTACGAATAAAATTTGTGAAAGTTTTCTGTAGAAATAAAATTTTAGCAATATTTGTTATAGAAAAAAATTGTGAGAAAATTTTCTATAGTAATAAAATTGTGAGAAAATTTTCTATAGTAATAAAATTTTCTATAGAAATAAAATTGTGAGTAAATTTCCGATAGAAATAGAATTGTGAGAAAATTTTCTATAAAAATAAAATTTTTATAAAATATTCTATAGAAGTAAAGTTGTAAGAATATTTTCTATAGAAATAAAATTAAAAAAAAATAGAAATAAAATTTTGATTAAATTGACTATAGAATGTAATTTTGACAAAATTTTCTATAGAAATATAATTTTGACAAATTTTTCTAAAAAATAGAATTGTGAGAAAATTTTGTATAGAAATACAATTTTGACAAAATTTTCTATAGAAATAAAATTTTGACAAATTTTTCTATATAAATTAAAATTTTAACAAAGATTTCCAATATAATAATATTTTGGCAAAATTTTCTATAGTAATAAAATTTTGACAAAATTTTCTATAGAAATAAAATTTTGACAAAATTTTCTATAGAAATAAAATTTTTACAAAATTTTCTATAAAAATAAAATTTGGACAAAATTTTCTATAGAAATATAATTTTCACTATATTTTCTATAGAAATAAAATTTTGACAAAATTTTCTATACAAATAAGATTTTGACAAAAATTTTCTATAGAAATAAAATTTTGACAAAATTTTCTATAAAAATAAGATTTTGGCAAAAATTTTCGATAGAAATAAAATTTTTACAAAATTTTCTTTACAAATAAAATTTTGACAAAATTTTCTATAGAAATAAAATTTTGACAAAAATTTTCTATAGAAATAAAATTTTGACAAAAATTTTCTATAGAAATAAAATTTTGACAAAATTTTCTATAGAAATAAAATTTTGACAAAATTTTTTTATAGAAATAAAATTTTGACAAAATTTTCGACACAAATAAAATGTTGACAAAATTTTTTATAGAAATAAAATTTTGACTAAATTGACTATAGAATGTAATTTTGACAAAATTTTCTATAGAAATATAATTTTGACAAAATTTTCTAAAAAATAAAATTGTGAGAAAATTTCGTATAGAAATACAATTTTGACAAAATTTTCTATAGAAATAAAATTGTGAGAATTTTGACAAAATTTTGACAATTTTTTCTGTATAAATTAAAATTTTAACAAAGATTTCCAATATAATAATATTTTGGCGAAAATTTCTATAGTAATAAAATTTTGACAAAATTTTCTATAGAAATAAAATTTTTACAAATTTTTCTATAGAAATAAAATTTTGACAAAATTTTCTATAGAAATATAATGTTCACTATATTTACTATAGAAATAAAATTTTGACAAAATTTTCAATAGAAATAAGATTTTGACAAAAATTTTCTATAGAAATAAAATTTTGACAAAATTTTCTATAAAAATAAGATTTTGGCAAAAATTTTCTATAGAAATAAAATTTTTACAATTTTTTTTTAGAAATAAAATTTTGACAAAATTTTCTATAGAAATAAAATTTTGACAAAATTTTCTATAGAAATAAAATTTTGACTAAAATTTTCTATAGAAATAAAATTTTGACAAAATTTTCTATAGAAATAAAATTTTGACAAAATTTTTTATAGAAATAAAATGTTGACAAACTTTTCTATAGAAATTAAATTATGACAAAATTTTCTATTGAAATAAAATTTTTACAAAATTTTCTATAAAAATAAAATGTTGACAAAATTTTCTATAGAAATATAATTTTCACTATATTTACTATAGAAATAAAATTTTGACAAAATTTTCTATAGAAATAAAATTTTGACAAAATTTTCTATAGAAATAAAATTTTGACAAAATTTTCTATAGAAATAAAATTTTGACAAAATTTTCGATAGAAATAAAATTTTGACAAAATTTTCTATAGAAATTAAATTATGACAAAATTTTCTATTGAAATACAATTTTTACAAAATTTTCTATAGAAATAAAATTGTGAGTAAATTTTCTATAGAAATAAAATTTTGCAAAAATATTCTATAGAAATAAAATTTTGAAAAAATTTTCTAAAGAAAAAAATTTGAAGCTACACTTGTAGTTTAGTCAATGCATGGTTTTAAGTTGAGACCAAAAACAACAATAATGATTGAAGAGAAACCAACAATAACAAACAAAACGAATGAAGAGAGAGGAAGCACGCTCAAAAACAAACCCAGCCAACTACATTCAAATCGATGATTTGAGTTTGGCAAAGGAAAAGAGATATACTTGCAAATTTGTTTAGGCAGTAACCGACTATCAAACCTTTTTTCGGAAGGTTCAAGTGTAGTTCACTTTGGGTTTAGTGAATTACCCGAATTTATTCTGATAATTGTTTGATAGTTTTCCTGCAAGTAGAGGATGCTAATGAGGAATGTGGTAATTCCGAAACAGTTGTACATCCAACCATCTTGCAGTCTATAGGGCTTTGCCCAAATAAATTTGGCAATCATACTTTTCCTCTGTTGGTTAAACTACACTTGTAGTTTAGTCAATGCATGGTTTTAAGCTGAGATTTTGAAAAAATTTTCTATAGAAATAAAAATTTGAAAAAATTTTCTGCAGAAATAAAATTTTTAAAAAATTTTCTATAGAAATAAAATTTTTACAAAATTTTCTATAAAAATAAAATTGTGATAAAATTTTCTACGGTAATTAAATTTGGACAAAATTTTATATAGAAATAAAATTTTTACAAAATTTTCTATAGAAATAAAATTTTGAAAATATATTCTATAAAAATAAAATTGTGACAAAATTTTCTAAAGAACTAAAATTTCCAATAATTTATATAGAAATAAAATTTCACAAAATTTTCTATAGAAATAAAATTTTGAGAAAATTTTTGAGAAATTTTAAAAAAATTTTCATTACGAATAAAATTTGGTGAAAGTGTTCTGTAGAAATAAAATTTTGACAACATTTTCTATAGAAATAAAATTTTGACAAAATTTTCTATTGATATACAATTTTGACAAAATTTTCTATAAAATTTTGACTAAATGTATATAGAAATAAAATTGTCTACAGCAATACAATTTTAACAACATTTTCTATATAAATAAAATTTTAACAAACATTTCTATAGAAATAGAATTTTAACAACATTTTTTATAGAAACGAAATTTTAACATGAATAAAATTTTGGCAAAATCTTCTATAGAAATAAAGTTTTCTGAAAATTTTATATAAAAACAAAATTTTCAATGGAAAGAACATTTTTAAGAAACTGTTCTATAGAAATAAAATTTTTAAGAAATTTTTTTATAATTCAATATCATTAAAAAATTTAATTTTCGTGTTATTTGATACTATCAAATTTGACTGTAAGTAAGTTCTTTGATTTGTAGTAGCAACCTAAAATCGTTAAAATAAATCATATGTGACATATTTACAATTCAATGGTATTTGTACACTCAAAAAATTGTCGCTATTAGGAGGGATACTTCATTCATTCGAAGAAAAAACATTTTTTTTCATACTAACCATATAGATTTGATCAAAATCTTCAAACTAAATTATTTTAATTTTGTAGACTATGGTAAATTTTTCTTAAAATTTAGGTAAAATATTTTTACTCTTCCAAGAAGTCATATCTGCGTATCGATTTATATGGGGTCTAAGTATATGTGGACCGGCAAGGGCAAAATTTTGCACGGGTAGTGAAAGAAAAATACCAAATTTCAACGAAATGAAATGTGCTCCTCAAAGAAGTTCTGGAGTTTAAATCTAGGAATCGGTTTATATGTTATGGAATATAATGGTACCATATTCTATATATCTCCTCTTTTGTTGCATATCTTATTCCTTGTCATTGCTCTTAGTTAAAAGATTAATGTCCATTTAGTTTTGTTGGGTTACACAATGACTTTCTTAAGTGCTGCACATTGAAGTAGTTGATAGTTGAGTTTTTAGTTTTGATATTTTGTTGAGAACTCTAACAAGTTAAAATAAAATTATGCAAGAATTTTCTACTATTACCAGTAATTTTATCACAAAACATTTGAAAAAAAAAATCTAAAGAATATATTAATTTAGAACTAAGAGTTTGCAATGAATCCTGTTCTTCTAGAAGAGCAAAACAAACATGAATTTGCAAAATGCAACAAATGCATATACAACAAATAAAGACTTAATTGCAATTTGTTTAGATTAATAAAATCTCTTAAGACAGACAGAATTTTCGAAATTACTGTCACAATGTGATATCTCTGTTCATGTACTAAATAAAGCAAGCCTATTTATGTTAACTATTTACAACTATTTTAAATATTGTAATAAAATGTGATATTTTGAAATTTGTTTGAGAAATTTTTCTTTTATTTTGTAGAATTTCAGAGAGAGAGAGATGGAGATAGGACAAACATGTATGCCCAATGTATAGAAACAATGGAACAGGCAAAGTATTTACACCTTCGATCTCATAGTAATTGCTAGACCATAGACTGTCACAAATATCTCAAAGAGAAGGTTGAACAGTTCAATATTCAAGTTAGATTGTCAGTGCTATTTAACGATATAATGTATATATAATCTTAATCAAGGAGAAATCCTAAGTCTACCTACACTCTAAAAAGAGATTACTTGGATCCAAAGATTTGTACCTTCTTTTAAGGATTTAGGTATTGATTCCTAGCCAAAGATGCTGCTAAGTTAAAATATGGACATTAGGGAAGGGACTAAAAGTTACAAGATTCGTATCCTAAATTTAATGAAACAAACTTAGAAGCAAATACTATAAACTTTATTTTAATTAAAATTTCAATCGGTTAATAATTGCGACCGGAATCCTGCGAACACCAAATACATGGACGGACGGACACCAAGGTCTAGATAAACTCACGAAGTGATTCTGAATAGATCTGTGTATATTTTATGGAGTCTAAAATTAATATTTCGGGTATTTAGCAGTTCAAAGTCATTACATTTGTCACATTTCTTTTCTAAAGGAAATGTCGTCAACACTTCTTTGCTATAGGAAATTTTGTCAAAATTTAATTTCTATAGGAAATTTTATCAAAATTTTTCGCTATACGAAATTTTGTCAAAATCATTTTTGACGAAAATTTTGTGAAAATTTTGTTTCTCTAGGAAACAATAACAAAAAAACAAATAGATAATTTTGCCAACATTTCTTTAATATAGGTCATTTTGTCAAATTTTCTTTCATATATGATATTTTGTGACAAAATTTCTTTGCTATAGGATATTTTATAAAAATTCATATCTATAAGAAATTTTGTCAACATTTCTCAGCTACTAACTGATATGAGCTTTGCAAGGAGAAAGTCTATTACTTTGTAAAATATAATATCTCGCTGAAGATGATCACCGAAGATGTATCGATATATCCGAAATAGCAATATTTCAATAATGAAACAACGAAAAACAATTACAACAGCATTTTTCATTTATCATGACCTCAAGCCAAACGAAAAATCCCAATAATTATAAAATTCCACAGGTAAAATAAGAAAACTAAACACAAAAATTCTTTGCCATAAGAAATTTTGTCAAAATCTCTTCGCTATAGGAAATTTTGTTAAAATTTAAATTCTATACGAAATTTTGCTAAAATTTCATTTCTATAGAAAATTTTGTCAGAATTTCTGTGCTATGGAAAATTTTGTCAATTTTTTTTTCTATAAAAAATTTTGTCAAAATTTTATTTCTATTGAAAATTTTGTCAAAATTTTATTTCTATGGAATATGTTGACAAAATTGTATTTCTATATAAAATTTTGTCGAAGTTTTATTTTTATAGAAAATTTTCTCAAATGTGTATTTCTATAGAGAATTTTGTCACACTTTTATTTCTATAGAAAATTTTGTCAAAATTGTATTTCAATAGAAAATATTGCTAAAATTTTATTTTTATAGAAAAGTTTTCTGTATAAATAAAATTTTTGGCAATTTTTTTTTTTGTTAAAATTTTATTTCTATAAAAAATTAGTAAAATTTAATTTCTATAGGAAATTCTGTCAATCTTTCATTTCTGTAGGAAATTTTGTAAAGGTTCTTTGCTATAAGAAATTTTGTCAAAATGTTTGTGCTTAGGACATTATCTAAAATTTCGTCATAATTCCTTTGCTATAGGAAATTTTGTCAAAATTTTCTTTTCTATAGGAAATTTTGTCAAAATTTCATTTCTACACAGAAAAAAAAAAACATTCCGTAGCTAGACTATTACTGAATTTAACTTATTTTTATTGAAAAAAATATATTTGTTTGAAGGTAAATTTTATTATTTTTATTGAAATTTTCCACAGCTTAATGAAATCTTACTTTTTTTAATTATGCCTCAAATATTTTATGAACTAAATGTGGGTATAAAGTTCAATGACGCTGTACATAAGTTCGTTATGAACTATAGCAAACGAAAATTTTCGTACGGTTCCCAAAATAGTAAGAATGAACTACTGTATGGCTAAAATGGTAGTAATTTGGCGCCCATGATTTTCTTCTTTACTTCTTATTAATTTTTATACCCTCCACCATAGGATGGGGATATATTAACTTTGTCATTCCATTTGTAACACATCGAAATATTGCTCTAAGACCCCATAAAATATATATATTCTGGGTCGTGGTGAAATTCTGAGTCGCTCTGAGAATGTCCGTCCGTCCGTCCGTCTGTTGAAATCACGCTAACTTCCGAACGAAACAAGCTATCGACTCGAAACTTGGCAGAAGTAGTTGTTATTGATGTAAATCGGATGGTATTGCAAATGGGCCAACGGGCCCCCAAATTTGGCTTGCCGATCCTCTAAGAGAAGCAAATTTCGTTCACATCGGTCCATAATTATATATAGCCCTCATATAAACCGATCCCCAGATTTGGCTTGCGGAGCCTCTAAGAGAAGCAAATTTCATCCGATCCAGCTGAAATTTGGTACATGATATTGGTATATGGTCTCTAACGACCATGCAAAAATTGGTCCACATCGGTCCATAATTATATATAGCCCCCATATAAACCGATCCCCAGATTTGGCTTACGGAGCTTCAAAGAGAAGCAAATTCCATCCGATCTTGCTGAAATTTGGTACATGGTGTCAGCATATGATCTCTAACAAATGTGCAAAAATTGGTCCACATCGGTCCATAATTATATATAGCCCCCATATAAACCGATCCCCCGATTTAGCTTGCGGAGCCTCTAAGAGAAGCAAATTTCATCCGATCCCGCTGAAATTTGGTACATGGTGTTAGTATAGGGTCTCTAACAACTGTGCAAAAATTGGTCCACATAGGTCAATAATTTGAGCCACCGTGGTGCAATGGTTAGCATGCCCGCCTTGCATACACAATGTCGTGGGTTCGACTCCTGCTTCGACCGAACACCAGAAAGTTTTTCAGCGGTGGATTATCCCACCTCAGTAATGCTGGTGACATATCTAAGGGTTTCAAAGCTTCTCTAAGTGGTTTCACTGCAATGTGGAACGCCGTTCGGACTCGGCTATAAAAAGGAGGTCCCTTGTCATTGAGCTTAACATGGAATCAGGCAGCACTCAATGATAAGAGAGAAGTTCACCAATGTGGTATCACAATGGACTGAATAGTCTAAGTGAGCCCGATACATCGGGCTGCCTCCTAACCTAACCTAACCTAACTTAACCTAGGTCAATAATTATATGTAGCCCCCATATAAACCGATCCCCCGATTTGGCTTGCGGAGTCTCTAGGAGAAGCAAATTTAATCCGATCCGGCTGCAATTTGGTACATGGTGTTAATATATGGCCTCAAACACCAATGCAAAAATTGGTCCACATCGGTGCATAATTATATATAGCCCCCATATAAACCGATCCTCAGATTTGGCCTCCAGAGCCCCTTGGAAGAGCAAAATTCATCCGATTCTGTTGAAATTTTGTACGTGATGTTAGTATATGGTATCCAACAACAATGCAGGAATTGGTTCATATCAGTCCACAATTATATATAGCCTCCATATAAAACGATCCCCAGATTTGAACACCGGTGCCTTTTGGAGAAGCACAATTCATCCGATCTGGTTTAAATTTGGTACGTGGTGGTACTATATGATATTTAACAGCCATGCCAAAAATGGTCCATATCAGTCCATAATCGTATATAGCCCCCATATAAACCGATCCTGAGATTTGGTTTTGGAGTCACTTGGAGGAGCAAATTTCATCCGAGTCAGTTGAAATTTGGTACATTGTGCTAGTATATGGCTGTTAACAACCATGCCTAACTGGGTCCATATCGGTCAATAGTTATGTATAGCCCTCAGATAAATCGATCCGCAATCACACAAAAATTGGTCCATATCATAATTGTATATAGCCCCATATAAGCGACCCCCATATTTCAATTCTGGCTCTCTACGTACCGTGCAAAAGTCCATATCGTACCTTTTTTGTCTAATATATACCACGTATGGACTAACTAACAATTTAGAAAACGATGTTAAGAAGTTTTAAGATACCACAACCCAATTAATTCGATTGTGGATGACTGTCTTTCGTAGAAGTTTCTACGCAATCCATGGTGGAGGGTACATAAGATTCGGCCTGGCCGAACTTACGACCGTATATACTTGTTTCTTCTATGAGAGCATGTAATTTGGTCTACAGCAGTTAAAAAGTAAATCACGGCATTACATTTGCCTGGCTTTAACAACGCTTTGCGGAAGTCTCGAAATGTGGAGTAAAATTTAGTTCGTTTTTGTTACGAGGTAGTTCATTCTTCCTATAAAACAGTTTACTTTTTTTGGTGTATGGGACATGCTGTCCTAATTTTTTTGCTGTAGCAAACATTTGTCAAATGCTTTTGCTATAGATGACCACACTCGATCATCTCAAGGCATTGCTCTTCCTAGAACTGACCAAAATATCGCAGAACTACTTTCGGCAAGGTAGCCAATTCGAACACGTCTAGCTGATTCTAAAATTTTATTATATTTGCGGCATTTTTTGCATCGGAACCAAGTATAAGTTACAAAAATAACGGCGTCGCCAGCCTCTGGAATATTTACCTGTTTTTTCTTTTTGGCACAATGTGTCACAATGAACTACCTTAGCACTATTAGTCATTGTTGTAAACAGTTTTTATTTTTTTTTTTTTTTTTTCAAAATACAGTAAATTTTATCTGAAAACTTTTGAAATTTGTTTATATTCTAATGTCAATTTTCAAAATTACATTATTAAATTATTTTGGAATTATTCAATCGTAAAAACGTCCCACAACTATGAATGGTGATCATCGTCGTCGTCTGGACAAGGCAATCGAAGACCTTATCAATGAGGTATACAGGACGCATTTAAGAAAAATGCAATCAGATATGCATGTGTGTGCGGCCCATTGTTGCGATGATTACCGCAGTCAACCCAGTATGGATAATGTCCAAGTTTGCATAGAAGAGTGTTCTGGACCTCTGCTAAGAGCCCAAGATTATATGCAACATGAATTGGGACAATTTCAAGGACGTTTGCTAAATTGCTTAGTGGTGGGTTGGGAGATGAGAATTTTAATTTTACTTACGAATTTATTATTTTTTTACTCCAGTCTTGTAATGATGATGTTCGTGGAGCAATACCAAATAGTACTCAAATAACGGATATTCCCAAATATTCTAAACAATTTGAAAATTGTGTGGGACAATGTGTGGATAAACATATTGATTTAATACCAAATATGATGCGGGTTATGAAAGCCGTATTGGCCAAAGGACCAAATCTGATAGATCAAGTCTGAAGGATGGTGGCGTAAAGACATGTTTTAGTTTGAATGTATAATTGGTTCGGGAACAATTGGATCAGCTATTACGAAGAGGCTCTAATTTAAATGGTCAAAAATCTGTATTTATAAATTTCAGGGGCCAAACGAAAATTTACTCTTGACTGACGCATTTCATTCATTTCCATTTCATAGTTTAGATTCAATATATTAAAATTGAATTAAAATCAAATCTCATGTAAATCCTCTAACCTGAAAACTCCATGAACTCCATCGCATCATAATACACAACAAAACCTAACCTGAGTTTCGATGAGTTTTTGAAAGTTTGCCTTCAAGATGAACATCCGCAATATATGTATATCATGTTATCCCAGCTGGTGTTGTTCTTTCTCAATCACTCGCTGTTTTTAGAGCATTTTACAACTTTTCATATTTTATTATACATTCTTTGCCATCTTTGTTGGCTTTTCTCTATATAATTTTTGGTGGATAAACTAGTAAGAAGTGAACTCATGGTACATGCATTGGTTTGCTGTGGTTGAGATGGTATTTTTTGTTTCATCATCATCATTGCCATGAAGATTCACTTCATCATCATATGCCAGTGCTGTGATTTTGGCCATAGACATTGTAGCTGCTTGTTCTTATGCCGATATAACGATTTGCAAAATTGCAGAAAATATACAAGCAGAAAAAGTACTAGAGGTAGCAAATTAGTTTTCTCTATAAATTTTCTATAGCAATAACATTTTGACAAAATATTTTAATAGAAATAAAATTTTGATAAAATTTCTTACAGAAGTAAGACAAAATTTTCTATAGAAATAATTTTTGACTAACTTTCTATATTAATAAAATTTTTAAATTTTTCTATAGAAATAACATTTTAACAAAATTTTCTATAGATATATATAGAAATAAAATATCGACAAAAATTTCTATAGAAATAAAATTTTGACATAATTTTCTATAGAAATAAAATTTTGGCAAAATTTTCTATTGATAAAAAATTTTGACAAAATTTCTATAGAAATAAAATTTTGACATTTTTTAATAAAAAAGATTAGACAAAATTTTCTATAGAAATACAATTTAGACAAAATTTTCTATACAAATAAATTTTTGACAAATTTTTCTATAGAAATAAAATTTTGACAAAATTTTCTATAGAAATAAAATCTTGACAAAATTTTCTATAGAAATAAAATTTTGACAAAATTTTCTATAAAAATAAAATTTTGACAAAAATTTCTATAGAAACAAACTTGTGACAAAATTTTCAATAAAAATAAAATTTTGACAAAATTTTCTATAGAAATAAAATTTTGACAAAATTTTCTATAGAAATAAAATTATGACAAAAATTTCTATAGAAACAAAATTGTGACAAAATTTTCAATAAAAATAAAATTTTGACTAATGCCCATGTTCCCAAATCCACTTCCAGGTGAATGTGAATCAGTTCAACGATTTTCGTGTCCTACAATCCATTTTCACCGGAATTTTCGCGAAATCAATTCACTTGCAAAAGTCTTGGTGAAAGTTGAATTATGTCCAAAATGGGTATATTTCCGGTTTAAAAAAGTACTCGCGTAGTAAATTTGAAATGCTTTATGTTTAATACGTGAGTTTTATTAAAACTGCGTCATTTTTAATTAAAAGTATAATAAATGTCTATTGATTCCACTTATTTTGATTTCCGCCTTAGTGAATTTTTGGGTGATTTGTGCAACCCACCTATATATAAAGTTCAAAAAAGAACGTGGAATTAGGAACACCAAATTTTCACGTTCGTGGATTTGACGTGAATAGTGAAAGTTGAATTGAAGTGGATATCGGAACATGGGTGTAAATTTTCTAAAAAAAATAAAATTTTGACTAAATTTTCTATAGAAATAAAATTTTGACAAAATTTTCTACAAAAATAAAATTTTGACAAAATTTTCTATAGAAATAAAATTGAAATGTTTTTTTTTTTTAATGTATCACAATGGACTACCTTAGCACTAACAGTCATTGTTGTAAACAGTATTTTGTTTTTTCAAAATACAGTAAACAAAACAAAATTTTCTATAGAAATAAAATTTTTACAAAATTTTCTTTAGAAAAAAATTTTTGACAAAATTTTCTATAGAAATAAAATTTTGGCAACATTTTTTAACAAAAAAAGATTAGACAAAATTTTCCATAGAAATAAAATTAAGATAAAATTTTCTATAGAAAAAAAATGTTACAAATTTTCTATAGAAATAAAATTTTGACAAAATTTTCTATTGATATAAAATGTTGACAAAATTTTCTATAGAAATAAAATTTAGACAAAATTTTCTATACAAATAAATTTTTGACAAAATTTTCTATAGAAATAAAATTTTGACAAAATTTTCAATAGAAATAAAATTTTGACAAAAATTTCTATAGAAAAAAATTTTGACAAAATTTTCTATAGAATAAAATTTGACAAAATTTTCTACAAAAATAAAATTTAGATAAAATTTTCTATAAAAATAACATTTAGATAAAATTTTCTATACAAATAAATTTTTGACAAAATTTTCTATACAAATAAAATTTTGACAAAAATTTCTATAGAAACAAAATTGTGACAAAATTTTCAATAAAAATAAAATTTTGTCAAAATTTTCTATAGAAAAAACAATTGGCCAAATTTTCTATAGAAATAAAATTTTGATAAAATTTTATATAGAAATAAAATTTTGACAAAATTTTATATAAAAATAAAATTTAGACAAAATTTTCTGTACAAATAAATTTTTGACAAAATTTTCTGTACAAATAAATTTTTGGCAAAATTTTCTACAGAAATAAAATTTTGACAAAATTTTCTATAGAAATACAATTTTGACAAAATTTTGTATAGAAATAAAATTTTGACAAAATTTTCTATAGAAATAAAATTTTGACAAAATTTTCTATTGATATAAAATGTTGACAAAATTTTCTATAGAAATAAAATGTTGACAAAATGTTCTATAGAAATAAAATGTTGACAAAATTTTCAATAGAAATAAAATTTTGACAAAAATTTCTATAGAAACAAAATTGTGACAAAATTTTCAATAAAAATAAAATTTTGACAAAATTTTCTATAGAAAAAAAATTGACCAAATTTTCTATAGAAATAAAATTTTGATAAAATTTTATATAGAAATAAAATTTTGACAAAATTTTCTATTGATATAAAATGTTGACAAAATTTTCTATAGAAATAAAATGTTGACAAAATGTTCTATAGAAATAAAATTTAGACAAAATTTTCTATAGAAATAAAATTTTGACAAAATTTTCAATAGAAATAAAATTTTGACAAAAATTTCTATAGAAACAAAATTGTGACAAAATTTTCAATAAAAATAAAATTTTGACAAAATTTTCTATAGAAAAAAAATTGACCAAATTTTCTATAGAAATAAAATTTTGATAAAATTTTATATAGAAATAAAATTTTGACAAAATTTTATATAAAAATAAAATTTAGACAAAATTTTCTGTGCAAATAAACTTTTGACAAAATTTTCTGTACAAATAAATTTTTGGCAAAATTTTCTACAGAAATAAAATTTTGACAAAATTTTCTATAGAAATACAATTTTGACAAAATTTTCGATAGAAATAAAATTTTTCCATTTGTTTTGTTTTGTTATTGTTGGTTTTGTGCTTTAAGCATTGTTGTTGTTTTTTATTGCAGCTTAAAACCAAATTTGACGAATTTGACAAACATTCTTTTCCTCTGTTGGTTAAGCTACACTTGTAGTTTAGTCAATGTATGGTTTTAAGCTGCAATAAAAAACAACAAAATAAAATTTTGACAAAATTTTCTATAGAAATAAAATTTTGACAAATTTTTTAATAGAAATACAATTTTTAAAGAAATAAAGTTTCAAAATTTTCTATAGAAATAAAATTTCGACTACATTTCCTATATATATATATAAAATTTTGAAAATTATGACAAAGTTTTCTATAGAAATAAAATTATGACAAAATTTTTCGATAGAAATTAAATTTAAACAAAATTTTCAATAGAAAAAAAAATGTCAAAATTTTATATAAAAATAAACTTTTATATAAAAATAAACAAAGTTTTGTATAAAAATTAAATCTTGACAAAATTTTCTGTATAAATATACAAATAAAATTTTCTATAGAAATTAAATTTTGAGAAAATTTTCTATAGAAATAAAATTTTGACAAAATTTTGTATTGAAATAAATTTATAACAAAATTTTCTATAGAAATATAATTTTGTCAAAATTTGTTAATAGAAATAAAATTTTGACAAAGTTTCTTACAAAAGTAAAATTAAAAAAAAATATATAAAAAATAAAATTTTTACTATTTTTTCTATATAAATGACAAAGTTTTCCATAGAAATAGAATTTTGACAAAATTTTCTATAGAAATACAATTTTGACAAATTTTTTGTATGGAAATAAAATTTTGACAAAATTTTCTATAGAAATAAAATTTTCTATAGAAATAAAATTTTCTATAGAAATAAAATTTTCTATAGAAATACAATTTTGACAAAATTTTCTATAGAAATTAATTATTGATACAACTTTCTATAGAAATAAAATTTTGACAACTCCTACATTTCTCTAAGTGTTCTGTATGAAAAGCAGTAGTAATTCAATCCAGAAGTGGTTGAACATCCTAGTTCGAGTGTAGAACTTAGTCATTTTTGGCCGTTTACACGATGTTCTTTTGTGATTTTGACAAATGTTAAACATGTCTACTTGTATTGAAATCACTTTTTGCTTTTGGTTATTTTTTTTTTAAAGCGACTGCAAGAGTAGCTGCCGTACTAGAAATGAAATAATTCTCAGGCTATGATAAATGTTTAAATACTTAACAAACATGTTGATCATTTCCGTGAACATCAGCTACAAAAGAGTACAAAAAAAAAGAAACAAACGGACATCAGCTATTCCAATGGCCAGTAAGCTAGACTAAGGCCACTCTTGATCATCCTTTGCTTAAGCCTTGATCTTTTTCCGGTATTTTTTTGGGAGGCGGGCTGTAATTTGCAAAAAAAAAAAAAGAAATATAATGAAATAGAATTTCTAGAAGTTGTTTTTCTGTTTAGCTTTGCTTGCTCTACTCCTTTTTGTTGATAATAGGAGAGGTCAGCAATTAACTGAAGAATGACTTTGGACATTTTTATGGAAATTTATTACCATGTTATTCATAAATGTCCGTTGAGATAGGAGTTTAGTGGCTTTTGTGAATATCGTCTGGGATTTATTATTAGCATTTATTTGCTTTAGTTTTCGTTTTTTTTTTTTGGTTGGCAACAGCGACCTCCCATTTCATTTCGATAACTGTCAATTGGCCCAAAATAACCAATCCCGCTGTCATATTTATGATGTCGTTGGTTTCATGCAGCAACCAGCACAATGTCTTCCTTCCACCAATCTGCTATGACAAAGTGATGAACCCTACCTTTTTTGGGGGTTTATTCAAATACACACACACACACACACACACAGAAACCCATATCAGAGGTCACATTTCAGAAATTGTTTCTTAGTTTCCCGGTATGTCATTGACATTTACCGCAAACATTTTTACAATTTGGCTCAAACAAAAACAGTATACAGTTATGAATTGAATGTCAATGGGCGGAATAGAAAGGCCTCGTCCCAAATTCTGTAAGGAAAAATTTATATGAAATTAAAATTTAAACAAATTAAAATTTAAACAAATATATACGGCCGTCAGGTCGGCCAGGCCGAATATTATTTTCCCTCCACCATGGATTGCGTAGAAACTTCTACTAAAGGCTGTAATCCACAATCGAATTGCTTGGGTTGCGGTAACACTTGCCGCTGGCAAGGTGTCTTAATACTTCTACATCATCTTCTACATCGAAAGTTAGTCCATATAGAGATCATGTTAGACGAAAAAGGCAGATTAAATACGTATATAAGCCTCTTTAGTTCTTTATCGATTTATAAGAGGAGTCTATAAATAATTTTTATATGAACCAATTTGTACGCGGTAAATAGATAGCCAGAAGTGGAATTTGGGGATCGGTTTACATGGGGTCTGTATGTAATTATGAACCGATGTGGACCAATTTTTGCGTGACTATTACCAAATTTTAGCAGGATCAGATGAAATTTGATTATCCAATGAGATCCCTATTCTAATTTTAATTTTACAGATCCTAGATTTAAAGCCAGATAGGTCGCAAAAAATGTCCTTATTTTAAAGAACTCGCATCTTTGGCTCGAAATCAATACCAAAATCATTAAGGGAAGGTCAAAATCTTTATATCCAAGAAAACTTTATTTTTTTCAGTGTACGCATATGGGACGTGGTGGAGCCAGACATCCTATGCAAAACCTCTACATAGAGGCCCTACAATGTATTGGTTTGGGACCTCTTCTGAATCTTCTGGTTAGATTCAATCGTGTTTTTACAAAAGATCAGAGCTCCTTTCACAAACACTCACACACACACCCATGAGCTACTTCACCACAACTTTATAAAATTTTGGAGGAAAATATGATGACGATGAGTTCGATGAAGAAGACAATGCAATACAATAGCCAGATATCAATGACAGCCATAGACAAAAAAAAAAGAAAAACAACATCTCCACCATGGACCAAGCCCCCATTTCATATGATGACTTTTTTTGGTGTGTCGTATGGGACGCGCATAAAAAAATCAAATATCTAAACGCAAAACAACTAAACTTCAAAATACTTCAATAACAGTGATAGGGATATAGATAGTGTGGCAATGGCATCATGTTCAACCACCAGCATATTGCTAGAGATCTGGCAAATTAACAAAAACTGAAGTTCAACGATGTTGGTTTATTAAAAGTGAGGAAATTTTAAGAAATTACCGCATCACAGTAGCTACCGGCCATGGCAGAATATGGCCGGTAGCCATGTCATAGAAAGGCGACTTTTCCAAATTTTGAAAATCGACCTATTCAAATTTTTAAAATGTCGACTATCACAAATCGAAAAGTCAATTTTTTTTATTCTGGTTGGAATCCCTAGGGGATAAGCCACCGCTGAACAACTTTCTTCTTGATATTGTGATTGAAACCACCATCTTTGTACCACTAAGAACTTCGGGTAAAAATTTTCCTTACTGATAACTCGGGCCTAAAGTTTTCCATCGACAGAGAAATTAATAAAACCAAGGACCCGTAAAGGGCTTGTCCCTGGTGTGTATGGACTAGAGGTGTGCACGTGAGTAATATTTTACCCACGCTCACGCACACTCACGACGGAAAAATCTTACTCACGCACACTCACGCACGATATTGTTTGGTAGGACTCACGCTCACGCACACTCACGAAAAGAAAATTTGTATTCACGCACATTCACGCACGAAAATGTCGTGACTCACGAAAAATACCGTGACTCACGAAAAATATCGTGACTCACGAAAAATGTCGTGACTCACGAAAAATGTCGTGACTCACGAACAATTTTTTGAGTAATTTACTTAGCGACGCGTCTGAAAACATGAGCATTATTAAAATCGAGAGCGTTATTACACTCTTAACATTCCAGGTGTCACTAAAATTGTAAATGAATTTAACTCTTAAGCGTTTTATGTTGGTGAGCAGGATTATTTTCGTGAGCGTAAATCTTTACTCATTCACACTCACGAAGATAACATTTCCGTGACTCACGCTCACGCACGATATTTTGGTTTGTTAATCACGCTCACGCACACTCACGCCGTTGCCATTAGCGTGACTCACGACTCACGCGTGAGTCACGAAAATTTTCGTGACAATTTCGTGTCACGTGCACACCTCTAGTATGGACAATTCTCAGTTTTGGTCAAAAATCATGGAAGGGACTGGACATTTTAACATGGGGACGGGGTCAATTTACACTCTAAAACATAACTTGGACGTCCTGAAACAGTTTGGTTAGACCTCCCATATGCAAGTGCTCAAATTTTCTTTAGAAAAAATAAAATTTTGAGAAAATTTCCTGTAGACATACAATTTTGACCCAATTTCTATAGAAATAAAATTTTGACAAAATTTCGAAAAAAAATCTATAGAAATAAAATCTTGATAACATTTTCTATTGATACAAAATTTTGACAAACTTTTCTATAGAAATAAAATTTTGGAAAAATTTCCAAAGAATTACAATTTTGACAAAATTTTCTATAGAAATAAAATTTTGAGAAAATTTTCTACAAAAATAAAATTTTGAGAAAATTTTCTATAGAAATAAAATTTTCACAAAATTTCCTATAGAAGTAAGCTTTTGTCAAAATTTTCTATAGAAGTTTAATTTTCACAAAATTTTCTATAGAAGTGAAATTTTCACAAAATTTTCTATAGAAAAATTTTGATAAAATTTTCTACAGAAATAAATTTTTGAGAAAATTTCTATAGAAATTAAAATATTGATTTTTATAGAAATAAGATTTTTATAAAATTTTCTATAGAAATAAAATTTTGACAATTTTTTCTATAGAAATAAATTTTGATAAAATGTTCAATAGAAATAACATTTGACAAAATTTTCTACAGAAATAAAATTTGACAAAATTTTCTAAAGAAATCAAATTTTGAGATAATTTTCTATAGAAATCAAATTTTTGTTTTTGATTTCAGCTTAAAACCATGCATTGACTAAACTACAAGTGTAGCTTAACCAACAGAGGAGAAGAATGTTTTCTATGGAAAATTTTGTCAGAATTTTACTTCTATAGAAAATTTTGTGAAAATTTCACTTCTATAGAAAATTTTGTGAATGTACCCTCCATCATAGGATGGGGGTATATTAACTTTGTCATTCCGTTTGTAACACATCGAAATATTGCTCTAAGACCCCATAAAGTATATATATTCTGGGTCGTGGTGAAATTCTGAGTCGATCTAAGCATGTCCGTCCGTCCGTCCGTCTGTTGAAAGCACGCTAACTTCCGAACGAAACAAGGCACAAGTAGTTGTTATTGATGTAGGTCGGATGGTATTGAAAATGGACCATATCGGTCCACTTTTACGTATAGCCCCCATATAAAGGGACCCTCAGATTTGGCTTGTGGAGCCTCTAACATAAGCATATTTCATCCGATCCGGCTGAAATTTGGTATATGGTCTCCAGATTTGGCTTGCGAAGCCTCAAAGAGAAGCAAATTGCATCCGATCCGGCTGAAATTTAGTACATGATATTGGTATATGGTCTCTAACAACCGTGCAAAAATTGGTCCACATCAGCCCATAATTATATATAGCGCCCATATAAACCAATCCCCAGATTTGGGTTGCGGAGCCTCAAAGAGAAGCAAATTTCATCCGATCCGCCTGAAATTTGGTACTTGATATTGGTATATAGTCTCTAACAACCATGGTCCACATCGGTTCATAATTATATATAGCCCCCATATAAACCGATCCCCAGATTTGGCTTGCGAAGTCTCCAAGAGAAGCAAATTTCATCCAATCCGGTTGTAATTTGGAACATGGTGTTAGTATATGATCTTTAATAACCGTGCCAGAATTGGTCCATATCGGTCCATAATTATATTTAGCCCCCATATAAAACATTCTCCAGATTTGACCTCCGGAGCCTCTTGGAGGAGCAAAATTCATCCGATCCGGTTCAAATTAGGCACGTGGTGTTAGTATATGGTCGCTAACAACCATACCAAAATTGGTCCAATCACACAAAAATTGGTCCATATCGGTTCATAATCATGGTTGCCACTAGAGGCAAAAATAATCTACAAAAATGTTATTTCTTTAGAAAATTTTGTCAAAATTTTATTTCTAGAGAAAATGTTGTTAAAATTTTATTCGGTTCATAATACAATTTTCATCATTGTCAAAATTTTATTTCTATAGAAAATTTTGTCAAAATTTTATTTCTATAGAAAATTTTGTTCAAATTTTATTCGGTTCATAATCATGGTTGCCACTCGAGCCAAAAATAATCTACCAAGATTTTATTTCTATAGAAAATTTTGTCAAAAGTTTGTTTCTATAGAAAATTTTGTTAAAATTTTATTTCTGTACAAAATTTTGTCAAAATTTTATGTCTACTTTGTCAAACTGAATTATATACGTGTTGGATCAATTTTTTTTGATTTAATATATACCACGTATGCACTTACATACAATTTAGAATATGGTGTTAGGAGGTTTTAAGATACCTTGCCATCGGCAAGCGTTACCGCAACTAAAGTAATTCGATTGTGGATGGCAGTGTTTAGAAGAAGTTTCTACGCAATCCATGATGGAGGGTACATAAGCTTCGGCCTGGCCGAACTTACGGCCGTATATACTTGTTTTTTTTTTTTTTGTTTATTTTGAGAAAAGTTTTTATAGAAATAAAATTTTGAGAAAATTTTCTGTAGAAATAAAATTTTGAGAAAATTTGCTATAGAAATAAAAATTTGACAAAATGTTCTATAGAAATAAAATTTGGAGAAAATTTTCTACAGAAATAAAATTTTGAGAAAAATTTTTATAGAAATAAAATTTTGAGAAAAATTTCTATAGAAATAAAATTTTGAGAAAATTTTTTATACAAATAAAATTTTGAGAAAGTTTTCTACAGAAACAAAAATTCGACAAAATTGTCTATAGAAATAAATTTTGATAAATTGTTCAATAGTAATAAATTTTTTCCAAAATGTTCTTTAAATTAAATATTTCTAAAAATTTTAATTGACCTTACTCATACTATCAAAGACCCATGGTGGGTAAGTTCTCCGCCTTTTGGTTGAAGTGGTGACATTCCCTTCTTGGCGAAAACTTAAATAGTTCAAATATGTAAAATTCTATTTTCTATAGAATTAAAATTTTGACAAAATTTTCTATAGAAATAACATTTTGACAAAATTTTCTACAGAAATAAATTTTTTAGAAAATTTATATGGAAATAAAATATTGACAAAATTTTCTATAGAAATAAGATTTTTATAAAATTTCCTATAGAAATAAAATTTTGACAATTTTTGCTATAGAAATAAATTTTGATAAAATGTTCAATAGAAATAAAATTTGACAAAAAATTTTTTTTGAGAAAAATTTCTATAGCAATAAAATTTTGAGAAAATTTTCTATAGAAATAACATTTTGAGAAAATTTTCTATTGAAATAAAATTTTGAGAAAATTTTTTATAGAAATAAAATTTTGAGAAAATTTTCTATAGAAATAACATTTTGAGAAAATTTTCTATAGAAATAAAATTTTGAGAAAATTTCCTACAAAAATAAAATTTTGAGAAAATTTCCTACAGAAATAAAATTTTGAGAAAATTTTCTATAGAAATAAAATTTTAACAAATTTTTCTACAGAAAAAAATTTTATTAAATGTTCAATAGATATAAAATTTTAACAAAATTTTCTATAGAAATAAAATTTTGGGAAAATATCCATAGAATTAATATTTTGCCAAAATTTTCTTTAAATTAAATATTTTAAAAAATTTTAATTGACCTAACTCATACTATCAAAGACCCATGGTGGGTAAGTTCTCCGCCTTTTTGTTGAAGTGGTGACTTTCCATTCTTGGCGAAAGCTTAAATCGTTCAAATATGTAAAATTCTATTTTCTATAGAAATAAAATTTTGACAAAATTTTCTACAGAAATAAATTTTTGAGAACATTTATATAGAAATAAAATATTGACAAAATTTTCTATAGAAACAATATTTTTATAAAATTTCCTATAGAAATAAAATTTTGACAATTGTTTCTTTAGAAATAAATTTTGATAAAATGATCCATAGAAATAAAATTTGACAAAATTTTCTAGAGAAATAAAATTTGACAAAACTTTCGATAGAAATCAAATTTTGAGAAAATTTTCGATAGAAATAACATTTTGAGAAAATTTTCTATAGAAATAAATTTTTGAGAAAATTTCCTACAAAAATAAAATTTTGAGAAAAAATTCTATAGAAATAAAATTTTAATAACATTTTCTAGAGAAATAAAATTTGACAAAATTTTCTATAGAAATCAAATTTTGAGAACATTTTCTATAGAAATAATATTTTGAGAATATTTCCTACAGAAATAAAATTTTGACAAAATTTTCTATAGAAATAAAATTTGACAAAATTTTCTATAGAAATAAAATTTGACAAAATTTTCTAGAGAAATAAAATTTTGAGAAAATTTTCTAGAAAAATAAATTTTGATAAAATGTTCAATAGAAATAAAATTTTGACAAACATGCCCATGGAAAAAAAATTTTGGCAAAATTTCCATAAAATTTATATTTTGCCAAAATTTTCTTTAAATTCAATATTTTAAAAAATGTTAATTGACCTCACTCATACCATCAAAGTCTCATGGTGAGTAAGTTCCTCGCATTTTGGTTGAAGTGGTGACTTTCTCTTCTTGGCGAAAGCTAAAATCGTTCAAATGTTTTATATTCTACACATGTACAATCCAAAGGATTTTTATACAATGTTGTTTTATTTTTTTAATTTGGTAGCTTTTTGCCAAAATTTTCTTCAAATATTGGTAGAATATGTTGCATCGTTTAATAACAGAAAAATGTCTATGATGACCTCAAACATGCTTCAAAGGACGCAATGTTACCTTTTCACGGGAAACATGTAACATGTTCATAGCAACCATGTTATTTTGTTGAAAATTATGTATCTGATTTCGGAAAGCATGCATATGTTTGGCAAGAAAACATTATTTTTACGGGAATATACGGAGATGTCCCCCGTATATCCCCGTAAAAAACTAAGTAAGGACACTTAAGACATTTTTGATATAGACTGACTCTCTTTAGTTTTTCCCCAAATTTATTTGCCGTTACCTCGATTTCCCACATCCTATCGGAAAACCATCATTTATTGAGGAAAACCGTGAAAAAATGCTTTTTGTCACATATTTGCCCAACCAACCATCCAATGTTTTTTTTTTCTTGAATGAAGACCAAATTGCAAGAAAAAAAATTCAAAACCACAAAATATTGAATTGAATACAACAACAAAGAACCTCCCTAAACAAAAAACAACAACAATGTTGTTTGCAAAACTTGTGTGTTTGAAAACGGCCACAAATTTTTGCTTATTAATGATGATCATTGTCAAGGCACATGTGTCTCTCAATGGCAGTCATTGCCATATGAATTTCATCTATGATCCTCAATGATTCTGTCCGTCGATGGTCTGCAGCAGCAGCCATCCAGTATTTGCCAGGCAGTAAAGTTTTTGACTTTGCCATTATGGCATCGTCGCACAGAAAATAAATGAAAAGCAGCGGCCAACCTATCTTGTGCGTTGGCGTTAAGCACATACGGGCAAAGACCAAGAGGTTGGGACGACTATAGTCGCACACACTAGGTCCAACAAAATTTCAGAGTTTCCGCCCGCTGTGCCTAACAGTCAAAACGTGTTGTTCGCTTGAACTTGTCCACATACATGTAGCTACAATAGCATTTTGTTGTCTTTAGTTGAAAACCGCTGCAAAAAAAATCGGATTTGCAACAAGGACAACACCAACAACTCTAACAATTGAGGCTAAAATGTTTTTTTTTTTTTTGTAAGAATAGCGAAAAAAATCTCGTGGCATACAATAACAAAAAATTAAAACAGATTGTCTCATATTAGGCATGTTGCCACACGACTTTACAAGTGATCACCCAACACCAAGTGATGTTATAGGGGGCGAAATCTTCGCTCAAAAAATACAAATAAAACAGAAACTAAATCCCTACACCCACTCCACTGCATCAGAAATAAAATGCAAAAAATTCCCAGCAAAATAATATGAAATAATATGAAATCCTGGATATATTTTATCAATAGAAAGCAACATTCTTTTTGCTTTCAAGAAGGAAATTAAAAACTATTTGTAATCGTTAATTAAAAAGTTAATTTATGCAAATAAAATTTGATTTGATGTAATTATTTTATGTGATTGCATTTGTTTTCGATCACAAAGATATTTGAGCCATTTAACGGCTTCTTTGATTATTTTATTAAACATTTTAATTGAGGAAATATTCGAAATAAATTTATTATACCCTCCACCATAGGATGGGGGTATATTAACTTTGTCATTCCGTTTGTAACACATCGAAATATTGTTCTTAGACCCCATAAAGTATATATATTCTGGGTCGTGGTGAAATTCTGAGTCGATCTAAGCATGTCCGTCCGTCCGTCTGTCTGTTGAAATCATGCTAACTTCCGAACAAAACAAGCTATCGACTTGAAACTGGGCACAAGTAGTTGTTATTGATGTAGGTCTGATAGAATTGCAAACGGGCCATATTGGACCACTTTTACGTATAGCCCCTATATAAACCGACCCCCAGATTTGGATTGCGGAGCCTCGTAGAGAAGCAAATTTCATCCGATCCGGCTGAAATTTGGTACATGGTGTTAGTATATGGTCTCTAACAACCATACAAAAATTGGTCCACATCGGTCCATAATTTTATATAGCCCCCATATAAACCGATCCCCCGATTTGAATTGCGAGGCCTCCAAGAGAAGCAAATTTCATCCGATCTGGCTGAAATTTGGTACGAGGTGTTAGAATATGGTCTCGAACAACCATGCAAAAATTGGTCCATATCGGCCCATAAAGGGTGATACGGTCAAAATTTGGTCAATATAAACTTGACGTATTTTGAAGGTGTGTGTGTGTAGAATGTTGCTCCTATTTTGATTTTGGAATTCACTCTTCAGTTGTCAAAATGCCGTCCAAGCAAGAAGAGCAGCGTATCAAAATTTTGCTCGCGCATCGCGAAAATCCGAGCTACTCGCACGCAAAGCTGGCAAAATCGCTAAAAGTTGCCAAATCAAGCGTTACAAATGTAATTAAAGTGTTTGGGGAACGTTTGTCGATAGCCAGGAAGTCTGTATCGGGGGGATATCGAAAACCGGAAGCCGCTGAGACGACAAAGAGAGTTGCCGGTAGTTTCAAGCGAAACCCTAACCTCTCTCTCCGAGATGCCGCAAATAAGCTGGGTGTATCGTCTACAACCGTGCATCGAGCCAAAAAACGAGCCGGACTATCGACTTACAAGAAGTTAGTGACTCCAAATCGCGATGATAAACAAAATACGACGGCCAAAGCGTGATCCCGGAGGCTGTACACGACGATGCTGACGAAGTTTGATTGCGTGGTAATGGACGACGAAACCTACGTCAAAGTCGACTACAAGCAGCTTTCGGGACAGGAGTTTTATACGACAAAAGGAAGAGGAAAGGCAGCAGATATTTTCAAGCACATAAAACTGTCAAAGTTCGCAAAGAAATATCTGGTTTGGCAAGCCATCTGTACCCGTGGCTTGAAAAGCAGCATTTTCATAGCTTCCGGGACTGTCAACCAAGAAATTTACGTGAAAGAGTGTTTGAATAAACGTCTGCTGCCTTTCCTGAAAAAAAAGGTTGTTCCGTACTGTTTTGGCCGGATTTGGCATCTTGCCTCCCAACACGCCAGAGCTCCGCCCAATTGAGAAATACTGGGCTATTGTCAAGCGGAACCTAAAGAAGACCAAAAAAACTGCTAAGGACGAGCAGCAGTTCAAGGCAAACTGGCTTTCTGCGGCGAAGAAGGTGGACACGGTGGCTGTACAAAATCTGATGGCAGGTGTCAAGCGTGAGGCCCGGCAATTCGGATTTGGAAAAGCGAAAGCCTAACTGAATATTTTTCCTGAATTTTATATTTTTTTAAATAAACGATTTCACCGATTTACACGCGTTTTCCTTGACCAAATTTTGACCGTATCACCCTTTAATTATATATAGCCCACATATAAACCCATCCCCAGATTTGACTTCGGGAGCCTCTTGGAAGAGCACAATTCTTCCGATCCGGTTGAATTTCGATATGTTGGGTAAATATACGGTCTCTAATATGCATTCAAAAATTGGTCCATATCGGTCCATAATTATATATAGCCCCCATATAAACCGATCTACAGATTTGACCTCCGGGTATATGGTCTGTAACAACTATCGGTTCATAATTATATATAACCCCCATATAAACCGATCTCCAGATTTGAACTCCGGAGACTCTTGGAAGAGCAAAATTCATCCGATCCGGTTGAAATTTGAAACGTGGTGTTACTATATAGTCTCTAACCACCATGCAAAAATGGTTCAATATCGGCCCTTAATTATATATAGCCCCCATATAAATCGATCCCCAGATTTGACTTCTAGAGCCTGTTGGAGGAGCAAAATTCATCTGAGTCGGTTGAAATTTGGAACGTGGTGTTAGTATGTGGCCTCTAACAACCATGCCAAAATTGGTCCATATCGGTCTATACACTGTTAGAAAAATATGTTTTTCATATGTTTCGATATAAACAAAATGTGTTTCGCGCACAATTTTTAAACACAATATATTTAAGTGCAAACATGTAATGTTCTCACACTAACACTAAATGTTTGGAACACATATGTTAATATGTTAGAATATATTATGTTTGGGGCATGCATGTTTCATAAAAATTATATGTGTGAATGTAAACATATATACATTTACAAATTTCGAGTAAACATATATATGTTGTGATATTTTATTCAGAGAGCGACAGAGAGAGAGAGAGAGAGAAACAAATAGAGATAAAAACCGGGAGGGTTGACGAAAGATATCAAATCAACACAACGAGAGAATCAAAAGAGAGCAATTTCTGTGAAACCGCTTATATGTTGTTTCGGAAACTGCTTTATGATAGGGCCAAAAATTTTATATGTTTACACAGAAAAAAATATCACCAAAATATTTCCAATTAAAATGTTAATTGAAGTTGAAAATTTTTTCAATTAATAAATTAATTGATACAATTAACTTTTTAATCATGATAGAAACATTAAGCTAATTAAGTCAATGATTGAAAATTTTAAAATTTTTAATTAAAAAATTAATTGATACAATTAACTTTTTAATCAAATTCTGAAGACTAATTCAGTTAAAAAAAGTGCTGATTTTTTTTAAATTTTTAATTAAAAATGTATTTCAAACAATCATTTGTTAATCCAAATAAAAACTCTAAGACAATTCAGAGAGTAATTAAACATATTTACCTTTTTTAATTAATAAATTAATTGAGTTTGGCAATCAACATCAATTAAATTTTTAATTGAATCAATTAAAAAATTAATTGAAATTTGCTGAAGACATTTCAATTAAAAAATTAATTGGATTAATTAATTTGGTGATTGAATCAGAAAAAAAAATTGTTGTGTGTAAGTCTAAATATTATTTAATTTAAGTCTAAAAATTATTTAATTTAAGTCTAAATATTATTTAATTTGTGTATATTATAAAATTATTTATGTATGTTTATACTCGACCCCACGTTCTTCCTTTGTTAGAGTTTTTGAATTCCTTCCAAAATTTCAAACTTTTATACCAAAACCAGTTTTTTATTACAAAATGGTTATTTTTGCAATAAAAAATAATATTTTATCCAAAAGCTCAGTCCATTTCGTTTATATCAAGCACTGTTTCTGACTGTAAATCTTTAATAACCCACATTTCGAAGTTTCATTATAAAAATTTAATATAGTATAAATATAAATGTGTAAATTAAAAAAAACAATTGGTGTTATGCTTGCATGGGCTCGTGGGCGCTGCAAACTATGCTATATAAATGTAACTTATAACGTTAATTGTCTACTGGTGACTATAACAGCTACGTAGCTCCAATTCTTCCAAGCATATAATATTTTTGGCTCAAAATGCTTCCAAACATATAATATGTTAACATAAAACAAACATATTAATGTTCCGGCAGTATTTAATAATATATGTGCTTCCTGCAAAATATGTTTGGAACATATGTTAGAGAGGCGATTTTTTTTGAGGGTGTAGTTATATATAGCCGATCCCCAATCACACACAAATTTGTCCATAATTATCTGTTATCTGTTCATGGTTGCTCGAGCCACAAATAATCTACCAAAATTTTGTTTCTATAGAAAACTTTGCCAACATTTTCTTACTTTAGAAAATTTTGTCAAAATTTTATTTCTATAGAAAATTTTGTCAAAATTTTATTTCTATAGAAATTTTTATCAAAATTTTATTACTATAATTTATCAAAATTTTATTTCTATAGAAAATTTTGTTAAAATTTTATTTCTATAGGATTTTTTTCAAAAATTTATTTCTATAGAAAATTTTTTCAAAATTTTATTTCTACAGAAAATTTTTCCAAAATTTTATTTCTATAGAAATTTTTTCAAAATTTTAGTTTTATAGAAAAAGTTGTTTAATTTTATTTCTATAGAAAATGTTGTCAAAATTTTATTTCTATAGAAAATTTTGGTAAAATTTTATTTCTATAGAAAATTTTGTCAAAATTTGATTTCTATAAAAAATGTTGTCAAAATTTTATTTTATAGAAAATTTTGTCAAAATTTTATTTCTATGGAAATTTTTCAAAATTCTATTTTTATAGAAAATTTTGTTAAAATTTTATTTCCATAGAAAATTTTGTCAAGATTTTATTTCCATAGAAAATTTTGTCAAAATTTTATTTCTATAGAAAATTTTGTCAAACTTTTATTTCTATAGAAAATTTTGTCAAACTGAATTATATACGTATTTGACCGACCTTTTTTAGTTTAATATATACCACGTATGGACAAACTTACAATTTAGAAGACAGTGTTAAGAAGTTTGAAGATACCTTGCCGTCGGCAAATGTTACCGCAACCCAAGTAATTCGATTGTGGATGACAGTCTTTAGTAGAAGTTTCTACGCAATCCATGGTGGAGGGTACATAAGGTTCGGCCTGGCCGAACTTACGGCCGTATAACTTGTTGAGGTATATAATATTCCAGTTAAATATAGACTGAACTAGTATATACGGCCGTACGCCGAATCTTATGTACTCTCCACCATGGATTGCGTAGAAGCTTCTACGAAAGACTTTCATCCACAATCGAATTACGAGGGTTGTGGTAAGACTTACAAATGGCAAGGTATCTTAAAACTTCTCAAGAGGCTCCGCAAGCCAAATCTAGGGGTCGGTTTATATGGGGGCTATACGTAAGAGTGGTCCAATATGGCCCATTTGCAATACCGTCCGACCTACATCAATAACAATTACTTGTGCCAAGTTTCAAGTCGATAGCTTGCTTCGTTCGGAAGTTAGCGTGATTTCAACAGACTGACGGACGGACGGACGGACATGCTGAGAGACTCAGAATTTCACCACGACCCAGAATATATACTTTATGGGGCCTTAGAGTAATATTTCGATGTGTTACAAACGGCATGACAAACTTAATATAACCCCATCCTATGGTGGAGGGTATGAAAACGAATAAAATCAATTTTGTTTCCCAAAATTCTTAGGCTCGGAATCTATACCAAGGACAAAATCCTTGGGACCGGACAAGCTTTTTTCATGTGTTTATATAAAATTGAGCTCTATTCTCCAACAAGCAAGTGGGTGTGTTCTAAACTTCTACATTCTTTTATATTAAAGCCATTTTCTGCAGTTGAGCTTTCCGATGAAAATTCTTTTGTTACCCAAAAAGGTTTGCAGGGTTTCATAGATATCTATGTTGATGGCGTTTAGTTCATGTGTTACGCTTTATTACTCCTCAAAGATTGAACCGTCTCAATTGTGGTTTGGTTTTGATATCAAAGAATAGAGACCATGTGGTCATTAAATGTTTGCCTCGCATTGGTGTTTATATTCGTTGGTCCCCGCCATGACTGTTTACAAGCTCTGATTGTAAACGACATATCGTCCTGGCTTTGAAAATAGCTTAGATACTAGTTCACATCGATATCTACATTGCTACCCAGTACTTCCATCTGTTCCATTATTGTGTGACAACTTCTCATTCTTGTCGAGATATCATTGTTTATGTTGTTAAGCGGCTTGAGATTCGGACAATGACATTTACGTTACGAATGCGGAACATTGGCTAGCCATAATCAAAACTTTGGTGGTATTCTTACATGTGTGGCTATCAGGGTTGCCATTTTGGTCCGATCGGACCAAAATTTGTCCAAAAAATAATTAACTTTTAAATTTGGTCCGATGGTTGGACCAACTGGAATTTGGTTGATTTTGGTCCATTTTCGTCAAATCGGTAATTTTTTCAAAATTTTCTATAGAAATACAATTTTGACAAAATTTTCTGTAGAAATAAAATTTTGACAAAAATTTCTATAGAAATAAAATGTTGACAAAAACAAAATTTTCTATAGAAATAAAATTTTGACAATATTTTCCATAGAAATAAAATTTTCTACAGAAATAAACATTAAAAGAATTTTTTATTGATACAAAATTATGTATAAATAATTGTGAAAATTATATATAGAAATAAAAATGTGCGATAACTATCTATAGAAATAAAAGTTTGAACATTTTTCTATAGAAATAAAATTTAGGCTAAATTTTCTATAGAAATGAAATTTTAATAAAATTTCATAAAAAACTGAAATTTTGACAAATTTTTGGTTGAAATAAAATGTGGACAAAATTTTCTAATGAACTTAACTTTTAACATATTTTTTGGACAGAAATAAAATTTTGACAACATTTTCTATAGAAATAAAATTTTGACAAAAGTTTCTATAGAAATAAAATTATGACAAAATTTTCTATGGAAATAAAATTTTGACAAAATATTCTATAGAAACAAAATTTCAACAAACTTTTCTTTACAAATAAAATTTTGCAAAAATTTTCTATAGAAATAAAATTTTGGCAATATTTTCTATAGAAATAAAATTTTGTACAGAAATAAAAATTTTGTATTGATACAAAATTATGCGAAAGTG